>NW_027167757.1:0-153058 GCF_040954835.1 Lepisosteus oculatus | reverse complement strand
CTGAATCCCCATGTAGCAACAAGGCTCTGAAGAGCCCACACACTCAGATCTTAACCCCAGTGTGCTGAAAGTGTCAAAACATGTTTTTCAGCAGAAATAAACATGTTTCTGCAAGTTTGGTCAACCCCATGTAAGTTATGGGGCAGTAACAGTACACTTTTCAAACGTGTTTTTCAGCCCGAAATAAACGCGTTTTTTCAGTCAACTGAATCCCCATGTAGCAACAAGGCTCAGAAGAGCCCACACACTCAGATCTTAACCCCAGTGTGCTGAAAGTGTCAAAACATGTTTTTCAGCAGAAATAAACATGTTTCTGCAAGTTTGGTCAACCCCATGTAAGTTATGGGGCAGTAACAGTACACTTTTCAAAACGTGTTTTTCAGCCCGAAATAAACGCGTTTTTTCAGACAACTGAATCCCCATGTAGCAACAAGGCTCAGAAGAGCCCACACACTCAGATCTTAACCCCAGTGTGCTGAAAGTGTCAAAACATGTTTTTCAGCAGAAATAAACATGTTTCTGCAAGTTTGGTCAACCCCATGTAAGTTATGGGGCAGTAACAGTACACTTTTCAAAACGTGTTTTTCAGCCCGAAATAAACGCGTTTTTTCAAACAACTGAATCCCCATGTAGCAACAAGGCTCAGAAGAGCCCACACACTCAGATCTTAACCCCAGTGTGCTGAAAGTGTCAAAACATGTTTTTCAGCAGAAATAAACATGTTTCTGCAAGTTTGGTCAACCCCATGTAAGTTATGGGGCAGTAACAGTACACTTTTCAAAACGTGTTTTTCAGCCCGAAATAAACGCGTTTTTTCAGACAACTGAATCCCCATGTAGCAACAAGGCTCAGAAGAGCCCACACACTCAGATCTTAACCCCAGTGTGCTGAAAGTGTCAAAACATGTTTTTCAGCAGAAATAAACATGTTTCTGCAAGTTTGGTCAACCCCATGTAAGTTATGGGGCAGTAACAGTACACTTTTCAAAACGTGTTTTTCAGCCCGAAATAAACGCGTTTTTTCAGACAACTGAATCCCCATGTAGCAACAAGGCTCAGAAGAGCCCACACACTCAGATCTTAACCCCAGTGTGCTGAAAGTGTCAAAACATGTTTTTCAGCAGAAATAAACATGTTTCTGCAAGTTTGGTCAACCCCATGTAAGTTATGGGGCAGTAACAGTACACTTTTCAAAACGTGTTTTTTCAGCCCGAAATAAACGCGTTTTTTCAGACAACTGAATCCCCATGTAGCAGCAAGGCTCAGAAGAGCCCACACACTCAGATCTTAACCCCAGTGTGCTGAAAGTGTCAAAACATGTTTTTCAGCAGAAATAAACATGTTTCTGCAGGTTTGGTCAACCCCATGTAAGTTATGGGGCAGTAACAGTACACTTTTCAAAACGTGTTTTTCAGCCCGAAATAAACGCGTTTTTCAGACAACTGAATCCCTATGTAGCAGCAAGTCTCAGAAGAGCCCACACACTCAGCTCTTAACCCCAGTGTGCAGAAAGGGTCAAAACATGTTTTTCAGCAGAAATAAACATGTTTCTGCAAGTTTGGTCAACCCCATGTAAGTTATGGGGCAGTAACAGTACACTTTTCAAAACGTGTTTTTCAGCCCGAAATAAACGCGTTTTTTCAGACAACTGAATCCCCATGTAGCAACAAGGCTCAGAAGAGCCCACACACTCAGATCTTAACCCCAGTGTGCAGAAAGGGTCAAAACATGTTTTTCAGCAGAAATAAACATGTTTCTGCAAGTTTGGTCAACCCCATGTAAGTTATGGGGCAGTAACAGTACACTCTGCAAAACGTGTTTTTCAGCCCGAAATAAACGCGTTTTTTCAGACAACTGAATCCCCATGTAGCAGCAAGGCTCAGAAGAGTCCACACACTCAGATCTTAACCCCAGTGTGCTGAAAGTGTCAAAACATGTTTTTAGGCAGAAATAAACATGTTTCTGCAAGTTTGGTCAACCCCATGTAAGTTATGGGGCAGTAACAGTACACTTTTCAAAACGTGTTTTTCAGCCCGAAATAAACGCGTTTTTTCAGACAACTGAATACCCATGTAGCAGCAAGGCTCAGAAGAGCCCACACACTCAGATCTTAACCCCAGTGTGCAGAAAGGGTCAAAACGTGTTTTTCAGCAGAAATAAACATGTTTCTGCAAGTTTGGTCAACCCCATGTAAGTTATGGGGCAGTAACAGTACACTTTTCAAAACGTGTTTTTCAGCCCGAAATAAACGCGTTTTTTCAGTCAACTGAATCCCCATGTAGCAACAAGGCTCAGAAGAGCCCACACACTCAGATCTTAACCCCAGTGTGCAGAAAGGTTCAAAACATGTTTTTCAGCAGAAATAAACATGTTTCTGCAAGTTTGGTCAACCCCATGTAAGTTATGGGGCAGTAACAGTACACTCTGCAAAACGTGTTTTTCAGCCCGAAATAAACGCGTTTTTTCAGACAACTGAATCCCCATGTAGCAGCAAGGCTCAGAAGAGTCCACACACTCAGATCTTAACCCCAGTGTGCTGAAAGTGTCAAAACATGTTTTTAGGCAGAAATAAACATGTTTCTGCAAGTTTGGTCAACCCCATGTAAGTTATGGGGCAGTAACAGTACACTTTTCAAAACGTGTTTTTCAGCCCGAAATAAACGCGTTTTTTCAGACAACTGAATCCCCATGTAGCAACAAGGCTCAGAAGAGCCCACACACTCAGATCTTAACCCCAGTGTGCTGAAAGTGTCAAAACATGTTTTTCAGCAGAAATAAACATGTTTCTGCAAGTTTGGTCAACCCCATGTAAGTTATGGGGCAGTAACAGTACACTTTTCAAAACGTGTTTTTCAGCCCGAAATAAACGCGTTTTTTCAGACAACTGAATCCCCATGTAGCAACAAGGCTCAGAAGAGCCCACACACTCAGATCTTAACCCCAGTGTGCTGAAAGTGTCAAAACATGTTTTTCAGCAGAAATAAACATGTTTCTGCAAGTTTGGTCAGCCCCATGTAAGTTATGGGGCAGTAACAGTACACTTTTCAAAACGTGTTTTTCAGCCCGAAATAAACGCGTTTTTTCAGACAACTGAATCCCCATGTAGCAACAAGGCTCAGAAGAGCCCACACACTCAGATCTTAACCCCAGTGTGCTGAAAGTGTCAAAACATGTTTTTCAGCAGAAATAAACATGTTTCTGCAAGTTTGGTCAACCCCATGTAAGTTATGGGGCAGTAACAGTACACTCTGCAAAACGTGTTTTTCAGCCCGAAATAAACGCGTTTTTTCAGACAACTGAATCCCCATGTAGCAGCAAGGCTCAGAAGAGTCCACACACTCAGATCTTAACCCCAGTGTGCTGAAAGTGTCAAAACATGTTTTTAGGCAGAAATAAACATGTTTCTGCAAGTTTGGTCAACCCCATGTAAGTTATGGGGCAGTAACAGTACACTTTTCAAAACGTGTTTTTCAGCCCGAAATAAACGCGTTTTTTCAGACAACTGAATCCCCATGTAGCAACAAGGCTCAGAAGAGCCCACACACTCAGATCTTAACCCCAGTGTGCTGAAAGTGTCAAAACATGTTTTTCAGCAGAAATAAACATGTTTCTGCAAGTTTGGTCAACCCCATGTAAGTTATGGGGCAGTAACAGTACACTTTTCAAAACGTGTTTTTCAGCCCGAAATAAACGCGTTTTTTCAGACAACTGAATCCTCATGTAGCAACAAGGCTCAGAAGAGCCCACACACTCAGATCTTAACCCCAGTGTGCTGAAAGTGTCAAAACATGTTTTTCAGCAGAAATAAACATGTTTCTGCAAGTTTGGTCAACCCCATGTAAGTTATGGGGCAGTAACAGTACACTTTTCAAAACGTGTTTTTCAGCCCGAAATAAACGCGTTTTTTCAGACAACTGAATCCCCATGTAGCAACAAGGCTCAGAAGAGCCCACACACTCAGATCTTAACCCCAGTGTGCTGAAAGTGTCAAAACATGTTTTTCAGCAGAAATAAACATGTTTCTGCAAGTTTGGTCAACCCCATGTAAGTTATGGGGCAGTAACAGTACACTTTTCAAAACGTGTTTTTCAGCCCGAAATAAACGCGTTTTTTCAGACAACTGAATCCCCATGTAGCAGCAAGGCTCAGAAGAGCCCACACACTCAGATCTTAACCCCAGTGTGCTGAAAGTGTCAAAACATGTTTTTCAGCAGAAATAAACATGTTTCTGCAAGTTTGGTCAACCCCATGTAAGTTATGGGGCAGTAACAGTACACTTTTCAAAACGTGTTTTTCAGCCCGAAATAAACGCGTTTTTTCAGACAACTGAATCCCCATGTAGCAACAAGGCTCAGAAGAGCCCACACACTCAGATCTTAACCCCAGTGTGCAGAAAGGGTCAAAACGTGTTTTTCAGCAGAAATAAACATGTTTCTGCAAGTTTGGTCAACCCCATGTAAGTTATGGGGCAGTAACAGTACACTCTGCAAAACGTGTTTTTCAGCCCGAAATAAACGCGTTTTTTCAGACAACTGAATCCCCATGTAGCAGCAAGGCTCAGAAGAGCCCACACACTCAGATCTTAACCCCAGTGTGCTGAAAGTGTCAAAACATGTTTTTCAGCAGAAATAAACATGTTTCTGCAAGTTTGGTCAACCCCATGTAAGTTATGGGGCAGTAACAGTACACTTTTCAAAACGTGTTTTTCAGCCCGAAATAAACGCGTTTTTTCAGACAACTGAATCCCCATGTAGCAACAAGGCTCAGAAGAGCCCACACACTCAGATCTTAACCCCAGTGTGCTGAAAGTGTCAAAACATGTTTTTCAGCAGAAATAAACATGTTTCTGCAAGTTTGGTCAACCCCATGTAAGTTATGGGGCAGTAACAGTACACTTTTCAAAACGTGTTTTTCAGCCCGAAATAAACGCGTTTTTTCAGACAACTGAATCACCATGTAGCAACAAGGCTCAGAAGAGCCCACACACTCAGAACTTAACCCCAGTGTGCAGAAAGGTTCAAAACATGTTTTTCAGCAGAAATAAACATGTTTCTGCAAGTTTGGTCAACCCCATGTAAGTTATGGGGCAGTAACAGTACACTTTTCAAAACGTGTTTTTCAGCCCGAAATAAACGCGTTTTTTCAGACAACTGAATACCCATGTAGCAGCAAGGCTCAGAAGAGCCCACACACTCAGATCTTAACCCCAGTGTGCAGAAAGGGTCAAAACGTGTTTTTCCGCAGAAATAAACATGTTTCTGCAAGTTTGGTCAACCCCATGTAAGTTATGGGGCAGTAACAGTACACTTTTCAAAACGTGTTTTTCAGCCCGAAATAAACGCGTTTTTTCAGACAACTGAATCCCCATGTAGCAGCAAGGCTCAGAAGAGCCCACACACTCAGATCTTAACCCCAGTGTGCTGAAAGTGTCAAAACATGTTTTTCAGCAGAAATAAACATGTTTCTGCAGGTTTGGTCAACCCCATGTAAGTTATGGGGCAGTAACAGTACACTTTTCAAAACGTGTTTTTCAGCCCGAAATAAACGCGTTTTTTCAGACAACTGAATCCCTATGTAGCAGCAAGTCTCAGAAGAGCCCACACACTCAGCTCTTAACCCCAGTGTGCAGAAAGGGTCAAAACATGTTTTTCAGCAGAAATAAACATGTTTCTGCAAGTTTGGTCAACCCCATGTAAGTTATGGGGCAGTAACAGTACACTTTTCAAAACGTGTTTTTCAGCCGAAATAAACGCGTTTTTTCAGACAACTGAATCCCTATGTAGCAGCAAGTCTCAGAAGAGCCCACACACTCAGCTCTTAACCCCAGTGTGCAGAAAGGGTCAAAACATGTTTTTCAGCAGAAATAAACATGTTTCTGCAAGTTTGGTCAACCCCATGTAAGTTATGGGGCAGTAACAGTACACTTTTCAAAACGTGTTTTTCAGCCCGAAATAAACGCGTTTTTTCAGACAACTGAATCCCCATGTAGCAACAAGGCTCAGAAGAGCCCACACACTCAGATCTTAACCCCAGTGTGCAGAAAGGGTCAAAACATGTTTTTCAGCAGAAATAAACATGTTTCTGCAAGTTTGGTCAACCCCATGTAAGTTATGGGGCAGTAACAGTACACTTTTCAAAACGTGTTTTTCAGCCCGAAATAAACGCGTTTTTTCAGACAACTGAATACCCATGTAGCAGCAAGGCTCAGAAGAGCCCACACACTCAGATCTTAACCCCAGTGTGCAGAAAGGGTCAAAACGTGTTTTTCAGCAGAAATAAACATGTTTCTGCAAGTTTGGTCAACCCCATGTAAGTTATGGGGCAGTAACAGTACACTTTTCAAAACGTGTTTTTCAGCCCGAAATAAACGCGTTTTTTCAGACAACTGAATACCCATGTAGCAGCAAGGCTCAGAAGAGCCCACACACTCAGATCTTAACCCCAGTGTGCAGAAAGGGTCAAAACGTGTTTTTCAGCAGAAATAAACATGTTTCTGCAAGTTTGGTCAACCCCATGTAAGTTATGGGGCAGTAACAGTACACTTTTCAAAACGTGTTTTTCAGCCCGAAATAAACGCGTTTTTTCAGTCAACTGAATCCCCATGTAGCAACAAGGCTCAGAAGAGCCCACACACTCAGATCTTAACCCCAGTGTGCTGAAAGTGTCAAAACATGTTTTTCAGCAGAAATAAACATGTTTCTGCAAGTTTGGTCAACCCCATGTAAGTTATGGGGCAGTAACAGTACACTTTTCAAAACGTGTTTTTCAGCCCGAAATAAACGCGTTTTTTCAGACAACTGAATCCCCATGTAGCAACAAGGCTCAGAAGAGCCCACACACTCAGATCTTAACCCCAGTGTGCTGAAAGTGTCAAAACATGTTTTTCAGCAGAAATAAACATGTTTCTGCAAGTTTGGTCAACCCCATGTAAGTTATGGGGCAGTAACAGTACACTTTTCAAAACGTGTTTTTCAGCCCGAAATAAACGCGTTTTTTCAGACAACTGAATCCCCATGTAGCAGCAAGGCTCAGAAGAGCCCACACACTCAGATCTTAACCCCAGTGTGCTGAAAGTGTCAAAACATGTTTTTCAGCAGAAATAAACATGTTTCTGCAGGTTTGGTCAACCCCATGTAAGTTATGGGGCAGTAACAGTACACTTTTCAAAACGTGTTTTTCAGCCCGAAATAAACGCGTTTTTTCAGACAACTGAATCCCTATGTAGCAGCAAGTCTCAGAAGAGCGCACACACTCAGCTCTTAACCCCAGTGTGCAGAAAGGGTCAAAACATGTTTTTCAGCAGAAATAAACATGTTTCTGCAAGTTTGGTCAACCCCATGTAAGTTATGGGGCAGTAACAGTACACTTTTCAAAACGTGTTTTTCAGCCCGAAATAAACGCGTTTTTTCAGACAACTGAATCCCCATGTAGCAGCAAGGCTCAGAAGAGCCCACACACTCATATCTTAACCCCAGTGTGCTGAAAGTGTCAAAACATGTTTTTCAGCAGAAATAAACATGTTTCTGCAGGTTTGGTCAACCCCATGTAAGTTATGGGGCAGTAACAGTACACTTTTCAAAACGTGTTTTTCAGCCCGAAATAAACGCGTTTTTTCAGACAACTGAATCCCTATGTAGCAGCAAGTCTCAGAAGAGCCCACACACTCAGCTCTTAACCCCAGTGTGCAGAAAGGGTCAAAACATGTTTTTCAGCAGAAATAAACATGTTTCTGCAAGTTTGGTCAACCCCATGTAAGTTATGGGGCAGTAACAGTACACTTTTCAAAACGTGTTTTTCAGCCCGAAATAAACGCGTTTTTTCAGACAACTGAATCCCCATGTAGCAACAAGGCTCAGAAGAGCCCACACACTCAGATCTTAACCCCAGTGTGCTGAAAGTGTCAAAACATGTTTTTCAGCAGAAATAAACATGTTTCTGCAAGTTTGGTCAACCCCATGTAAGTTATGGGGCAGTAACAGTACACTTTTCAAAACGTGTTTTTCAGCCCGAAATAAACGCGTTTTTTCAGACAACTGAATCCCCATGTAGCAGCAAGGCTCAGAAGAGCCCACACACTCAGATCTTAACCCCAGTGTGCTGAAAGTGTCAAAACATGTTTTTCAGCAGAAATAAACATGTTTCTGCAGGTTTGGTCAACCCCATGTAAGTTATGGGGCAGTAACAGTACACTTTTCAAAACGTGTTTTTCAGCCCGAAATAAACGCGTTTTTTCAGACAACTGAATCCCTATGTAGCAGCAAGTCTCAGAAGAGCCCACACACTCAGCTCTTAACCCCAGTGTGCAGAAAGGGTCAAAACATGTTTTTCAGCAGAAATAAACATGTTTCTGCAAGTTTGGTCAACCCCATGTAAGTTATGGGGCAGTAACAGTACACTTTTCAAAACGTGTTTTTCAGCCCGAAATAAACGCGTTTTTTCAGACAACTGAATCCCCATGTAGCAACAAGGCTCAGAAGAGCCCACACACTCAGATCTTTACCCCAGTGTGCAGAAAGGGTCAAAACATGTTTTTCAGCAGAAATAAACATGTTTCTGCAAGTTTGGTCAACCCCATGTAAGTTATGGGGCAGTAACAGTACACTTTTCAAAACGTGTTTTTCAGCCCGAAATAAACGCGTTTTTTCAGACAACTGAATCCCCATGTAGCAGCAAGACTCAGAAGAGCCCACACACTCAGATCTTAACCCCAGTGTGCTGAAAGTGTCAAAACATGTTTTTCAGCAGAAATAAACATGTTTCTGCAGGTTTGGTCAACCCCATGTAAGTTATGGGGCAGTAACAGTACACTTTTCAAAACGTGTTTTTCAGCCCGAAATAAACGCGTTTTTTCAGACAACTGAATCCCTATGTAGCAGCAAGTCTCAGAAGAGCGCACACACTCAGCTCTTAACCCCAGTGTGCAGAAAGGGTCAAAACATGTTTTTCAGCAGAAATAAACATGTTTCTGCAAGTTTGGTCAACCCCATGTAAGTTATGGGGCAGTAACAGTACACTTTTCAAAACGTGTTTTTCAGCCCGAAATAAACGCGTTTTTTCAGACAACTGAATCCCCATGTAGCAGCAAGGCTCAGAAGAGCCCACACACTCAGATCTTAACCCCAGTGTGCTGAAAGTGTCAAAACATGTTTTTCAGCAGAAATAAACATGTTTCTGCAGGTTTGGTCAACCCCATGTAAGTTATGGGGCAGTAACAGTACACTTTTCAAAACGTGTTTTTCAGCCCGAAATAAACGCGTTTTTTCAGACAACTGAATCCCTATGTAGCAGCAAGTCTCAGAAGAGCCCACACACTCAGCTCTTAACCCCAGTGTGCAGAAAGGGTCAAAACATGTTTTTCAGCAGAAATAAACATGTTTCTGCAAGTTTGGTCAACCCCATGTAAGTTATGGGGCAGTAACAGTACACTTTTCAAAACGTGTTTTTCAGCCCGAAATAAACGCGTTTTTTCAGACAACTGAATCCCCATGTAGCAACAAGGCTCAGAAGAGCCCACACACTCAGATCTTAACCCCAGTGTGCTGAAAGTGTCAAAACATGTTTTTCAGCAGAAATAAACATGTTTCTGCAAGTTTGGTCAACCCCATGTAAGTTATGGGGCAGTAACAGTACACTTTTCAAAACGTGTTTTTCAGCCCGAAATAAACGCGTTTTTTCAGACAACTGAATCCCCATGTAGCAGCAAGGCTCAGAAGAGCCCACACACTCAGATCTTAACCCCAGTGTGCTGAAAGTGTCAAAACATGTTTTTCAGCAGAAATAAACATGTTTCTGCAGGTTTGGTCAACCCCATGTAAGTTATGGGGCAGTAACAGTACACTTTTCAAAACGTGTTTTTCAGCCCGAAATAAACGCGTTTTTTCAGACAACTGAATCCCTATGTAGCAGCAAGTCTCAGAAGAGCCCACACACTCAGCTCTTAACCCCAGTGTGCAGAAAGGGTCAAAACATGTTTTTCAGCAGAAATAAACATGTTTCTGCAAGTTTGGTCAACCCCATGTAAGTTATGGGGCAGTAACAGTACACTTTTCAAAACGTGTTTTTCAGCCCGAAATAAACGCGTTTTTTCAGACAACTGAATCCCCATGTAGCAACAAGGCTCAGAAGAGCCCACACACTCAGATCTTTACCCCAGTGTGCAGAAAGGGTCAAAACATGTTTTTCAGCAGAAATAAACATGTTTCTGCAAGTTTGGTCAACCCCATGTAAGTTATGGGGCAGTAACAGTACACTTTTCAAAACGTGTTTTTCAGCCCGAAATAAACGCGTTTTTTCAGACAACTGAATCCCCATGTAGCAGCAAGACTCAGAAGAGCCCACACACTCAGATCTTAACCCCAGTGTGCTGAAAGTGTCAAAACATGTTTTTCAGCAGAAATAAACATGTTTCTGCAGGTTTGGTCAACCCCATGTAAGTTATGGGGCAGTAACAGTACACTTTTCAAAACGTGTTTTTCAGCCCGAAATAAACGCGTTTTTTCAGACAACTGAATCCCCATGTAGCAGCAAGGCTCAGAAGAGCCCACACACTCAGATCTTAACCCCAGTGTGCTGAAAGTGTCAAAATATGTTTTTCAGCAGAAATAAACATGTTTCTGCAAGTTTGGTCAACCCCATGTAAGTTATGGGGCAGTAACAGTACACTTTTCAAAACGTGTTTTTCAGCCCGAAATAAACGCGTTTTTTCAGACAACTGAATCCCCATGTAGCAACAAGGCTCAGAAGAGCCCACACACTCAGATCTTAACCCCAGTGTGCTGAAAGTGTCAAAACATGTTTTTCAGCAGAAATAAACATGTTTCTGCAAGTTTGGTCAACCCCATGTAAGTTATGGGGCAGTAACAGTACACTCTGCAAAACGTGTTTTTCAGCCCGAAATAAACGCGTTTTTTCAGACAACTGAATCCCCATGTAGCAGCAAGGCTCAGAAGAGTCCACACACTCAGATCTTAACCCCAGTGTGCTGAAAGTGTCAAAACATGTTTTTAGGCAGAAATAAACATGTTTCTGCAAGTTTGGTCAACCCCATGTAAGTTATGGGGCAGTAACAGTACACTTTTCAAAACGTGTTTTTCAGCCCGAAATAAACGCGTTTTTTCAGACAACTGAATCCCCATGTAGCAGCAAGGCTCAGAAGAGCCCACACACTCAGATCTTAACCCCAGTGTGCTGAAAGTGTCAAAATATGTTTTTCAGCAGAAATAAACATGTTTCTGCAAGTTTGGTCAACCCCATGTAAGTTATGGGGCAGTAACAGTACACTTTTCAAAACGTGTTTTTCAGCCCGAAATAAACGCGTTTTTTCAGTCAACTGAATCCCCATGTAGCAACAAGGCTCAGAAGAGCCCACACACTCAGATCTTAACCCCAGTGTGCAGAAAGGTTCAAAACATGTTTTTCAGCAGAAATAAACATGTTTCTGCAAGTTTGGTCAACCCCATGTAAGTTATGGGGCAGTAACAGTACACTCTGCAAAACGTGTTTTTCAGCCCGAAATAAACGCGTTTTTTCAGACAACTGAATCCCCATGTAGCAGCAAGGCTCAGAAGAGTCCACACACTCAGATCTTAACCCCAGTGTGCTGAAAGTGTCAAAACATGTTTTTAGGCAGAAATAAACATGTTTCTGCAAGTTTGGTCAACCCCATGTAAGTTATGGGGCAGTAACAGTACACTTTTCAAAACGTGTTTTTCAGCCTGAAATAAACGCGTTTTTTCAGACAACTGAATCCCCATGTAGCAACAAGGCTCAGAAGAGCCCACACACTCAGATCTTAACCCCAGTGTGCTGAAAGTGTCAAAACATGTTTTTCAGCAGAAATAAACATGTTTCTGCAAGTTTGGTCAACCCCATGTAAGTTATGGGGCAGTAACAGTACACTTTTCAAAACGTGTTTTTCAGCCCGAAATAAACGCGTTTTTTCAGACAACTGAATCCCCATGTAGCAACAAGGCTCAGAAGAGCCCACACACTCAGATCTTAACCCCAGTGTGCTGAAAGTGTCAAAACATGTTTTTCAGCAGAAATAAACATGTTTCTGCAAGTTTGGTCAACCCCATGTAAGTTATGGGGCAGTAACAGTACACTTTTCAAAACGTGTTTTTCAGCCCGAAATAAACGCGTTTTTTCAGACAACTGAATCCCCATGTAGCAACAAGGCTCAGAAGAGCCCACACACTCAGATCTTAACCCCAGTGTGCTGAAAGTGTCAAAACATGTTTTTCAGCAGAAATAAACATGTTTCTGCAAGTTTGGTCAACCCCATGTAAGTTATGGGGCAGTAACAGTACACTCTGCAAAACGTGTTTTTCAGCCCGAAATAAACGCGTTTTTTCAGACAACTGAATCCCCATGTAGCAGCAAGGCTCAGAAGAGTCCACACACTCAGATCTTAACCCCAGTGTGCTGAAAGTGTCAAAACATGTTTTTAGGCAGAAATAAACATGTTTCTGCAAGTTTGGTCAACCCCATGTAAGTTATGGGGCAGTAACAGTACACTTTTCAAAACGTGTTTTTCAGCCCGAAATAAACGCGTTTTTTCAGACAACTGAATCCCCATGTAGCAACAAGGCTCAGAAGAGCCCACACACTCAGATCTTAACCCCAGTGTGCTGAAAGTGTCAAAACATGTTTTTCAGCAGAAATAAACATGTTTCTGCAAGTTTGGTCAACCCCATGTAAGTTATGGGGCAGTAACAGTACACTTTTCAAAACGTGTTTTTCAGCCCGAAATAAACGCGTTTTTTCAGACAACTGAATCACCATGTAGCAACAAGGCTCAGAAGAGCCCACACACTCAGAACTTAACCCCAGTGTGCAGAAAGGTTCAAAACATGTTTTTCAGCAGAAATAAACATGTTTCTGCAAGTTTGGTCAACCCCATGTAAGTTATGGGGCAGTAACAGTACACTTTTCAAAACGTGTTTTTCAGCCCGAAATAAACGCGTTTTTTCAGACAACTGAATACCCATGTAGCAGCAAGGCTCAGAAGAGCCCACACACTCAGATCTTAACCCCAGTGTGCAGAAAGGGTCAAAACGTGTTTTTCAGCAGAAATAAACATGTTTCTGCAAGTTTGGTCAACCCCATGTAAGTTATGGGGCAGTAACAGTACACTTTTCAAAACGTGTTTTTCAGCCCGAAATAAACGCGTTTTTTCAGACAACTGAATCCCCATGTAGCAGCAAGGCTCAGAAGAGCCCACACACTCAGATCTTAACCCCAGTGTGCTGAAAGTGTCAAAACATGTTTTTCAGCAGAAATAAACATGTTTCTGCAAGTTTGGTCAACCCCATGTAAGTTATGGGGCAGTAACAGTACACTTTTCAAAACGTGTTTTTCAGCCCGAAATAAACGCGTTTTTTCAGACAACTGAATCCCTATGTAGCAGCAAGTCTCAGAAGAGCCCACACACTCAGCTCTTAACCCCAGTGTGCAGAAAGGGTCAAAACATGTTTTTCAGCAGAAATAAACATGTTTCTGCAAGTTTGGTCAACCCCATGTAAGTTATGGGGCAGTAACAGTACACTTTTCAAAACGTGTTTTTCAGCCCGAAATAAACGCGTTTTTTCAGACAACTGAATCCCTATGTAGCAGCAAGTCTCAGAAGAGCCCACACACTCAGCTCTTAACCCCAGTGTGCAGAAAGGGTCAAAACATGTTTTTCAGCAGAAATAAACATGTTTCTGCAAGTTTGGTCAACCCCATGTAAGTTATGGGGCAGTAACAGTACACTTTTCAAAACGTGTTTTTCAGCCCGAAATAAACGCGTTTTTTCAGACAACTGAATCCCCATGTAGCAACAAGGCTCAGAAGAGCCCACACACTCAGATCTTAACCCCAGTGTGCAGAAAGGGTCAAAACATGTTTTTCAGCAGAAATAAACATGTTTCTGCAAGTTTGGTCAACCCCATGTAAGTTATGGGGCAGTAACAGTACACTTTTCAAAACGTGTTTTTCAGCCCGAAATAAACGCGTTTTTTCAGACAACTGAATACCCATGTAGCAGCAAGGCTCAGAAGAGCCCACACACTCAGATCTTAACCCCAGTGTGCAGAAAGGGTCAAAACGTGTTTTTCAGCAGAAATAAACATGTTTCTGCAAGTTTGGTCAACCCCATGTAAGTTATGGGGCAGTAACAGTACACTTTTCAAAACGTGTTTTTCAGCCCGAAATAAACGCGTTTTTTCAGACAACTGAATACCCATGTAGCAGCAAGGCTCAGAAGAGCCCACACACTCAGATCTTAACCCCAGTGTGCAGAAAGGGTCAAAACGTGTTTTTCAGCAGAAATAAACATGTTTCTGCAAGTTTGGTCAACCCCATGTAAGTTATGGGGCAGTAATAGTACACTTTTCAAAACGTGTTTTTCAGCCCGAAATAAACGCGTTTTTTCAGTCAACTGAATCCCCATGTAGCAACAAGGCTCAGAAGAGCCCACACACTCAGATCTTAACCCCAGTGTGCTGAAAGTGTCAAAACATGTTTTTCAGCAGAAATAAACATGTTTCTGCAAGTTTGGTCAACCCCATGTAAGTTATGGGGCAGTAACAGTACACTTTTCAAAACGTGTTTTTCAGCCCGAAATAAACGCGTTTTTTCAGACAACTGAATCCCCATGTAGCAACAAGGCTCAGAAGAGCCCACACACTCAGATCTTAACCCCAGTGTGCTGAAAGTGTCAAAACATGTTTTTCAGCAGAAATAAACATGTTTCTGCAAGTTTGGTCAACCCCATGTAAGTTATGGGGCAGTAACAGTACACTTTTCAAAACGTGTTTTTCAGCCCGAAATAAACGCGTTTTTTCAGACAACTGAATCCCCATGTAGCAGCAAGGCTCAGAAGAGCCCACACACTCAGATCTTAACCCCAGTGTGCTGAAAGTGTCAAAACATGTTTTTCAGCAGAAATAAACATGTTTCTGCAGGTTTGGTCAACCCCATGTAAGTTATGGGGCAGTAACAGTACACTTTTCAAAACGTGTTTTTCAGCCCGAAATAAACGCGTTTTTTCAGACAACTGAATCCCTATGTAGCAGCAAGTCTCAGAAGAGCGCACACACTCAGCTCTTAACCCCAGTGTGCAGAAAGGGTCAAAACATGTTTTTCAGCAGAAATAAACATGTTTCTGCAAGTTTGGTCAACCCCATGTAAGTTATGGGGCAGTAACAGTACACTTTTCAAAACGTGTTTTTCAGCCCGAAATAAACGCGTTTTTTCAGACAACTGAATCCCCATGTAGCAGCAAGGCTCAGAAGAGCCCACACACTCAGATCTTAACCCCAGTGTGCTGAAAGTGTCAAAACATGTTTTTCAGCAGAAATAAACATGTTTCTGCAGGTTTGGTCAACCCCATGTAAGTTATGGGGCAGTAACAGTACACTTTTCAAAACGTGTTTTTCAGCCCGAAATAAACGCGTTTTTTCAGACAACTGAATCCCTATGTAGCAGCAAGTCTCAGAAGAGCCCACACACTCAGCTCTTAACCCCAGTGTGCAGAAAGGGTCAAAATATGTTTTTCAGCAGAAATAAACATGTTTCTGCAAGTTTGGTCAACCCCATGTAAGTTATGGGGCAGTAACAGTACACTTTTCAAAACGTGTTTTTCAGCCCGAAATAAACGCGTTTTTTCAGACAACTGAATCCCCATGTAGCAGCAAGGCTCAGAAGAGCCCACACACTCAGATCTTAACCCCAGTGTGCTGAAAGTGTCAAAACATGTTTTTCAGCAGAAATAAACATGTTTCTGCAGGTTTGGTCAACCCCATGTAAGTTATGGGGCAGTAACAGTACACTTTTCAAAACGTGTTTTTTTTGCCCGAAATAAACGCGTTTTTTCAGACAACTGAATCCCTATGTAGCAGCAAGTCTCAGAAGAGCCCACACACTCAGCTCTTAACCCCAGTGTGCAGAAAGGGTCAAAACATGTTTTTCAGCAGAAATAAACATGTTTCTGCAAGTTTGGTCAACCCCATGTAAGTTATGGGGCAGTAACAGTACACTTTTCAAAACGTGTTTTTCAGCCCGAAATAAACGCGTTTTTTCAGACAACTGAATCCCCATGTAGCAACAAGGCTCAGAAGAGCCCACACACTCAGATCTTTACCCCAGTGTGCAGAAAGGGTCAAAACATGTTTTTCAGCAGAAATAAACATGTTTCTGCAAGTTTGGTCAACCCCATGTAAGTTATGGGGCAGTAACAGTACACTTTTCAAAACGTGTTTTTCAGCCCGAAATAAACGCGTTTTTTCAGACAACTGAATCCCCATGTAGCAGCAAGACTCAGAAGAGCCCACACACTCAGATCTTAACCCCAGTGTGCTGAAAGTGTCAAAACATGTTTTTCAGCAGAAATAAACATGTTTCTGCAGGTTTGGTCAACCCCATGTAAGTTATGGGGCAGTAACAGTACACTTTTCAAAACGTGTTTTTCAGCCCGAAATAAACGCGTTTTTTCAGACAACTGAATCCCCATGTAGCAGCAAGGCTCAGAAGAGCCCACACACTCAGATCTTAACCCCAGTGTGCTGAAAGTGTCAAAACATGTTTTTCAGCAGAAATAAACATGTTTCTGCAAGTTTGGTCAACCCCATGTAAGTTATGGGGCAGTAACAGTACACTTTTCAAAACGTGTTTTTCAGCCCAAAATAAACGCGTTTTTTCAGACAACTGAATCCCCATGTAGCAACAAGGCTCAGAAGAGCCCACACACTCAGATCTTAACCCCAGTGTGCTGAAAGTGTCAAAACATGTTTTTCAGCAGAAATAAACATGTTTCTGCAAGTTTGGTCAACCCCATGTAAGTTATGGGGCAGTAACAGTACACTTTTCAAAACGTGTTTTTCAGCCCGAAATAAACGCGTTTTTTCAGACAACTGAATCCCCATGTAGCAGCAAGGCTCAGAAGAGCCCACACACTCAGATCTTAACCCCAGTGTGCTGAAAGTGTCAAAACATGTTTTTCAGCAGAAATAAACATGTTTCTGCAGGTTTGGTCAACCCCATGTAAGTTATGGGGCAGTAACAGTACACTTTTCAAAACGTGTTTTTCAGCCCGAAATAAACGCGTTTTTTCAGACAACTGAATCCCTATGTAGCAGCAAGTCTCAGAAGAGCGCACACACTCAGCTCTTAACCCCAGTGTGCAGAAAGGGTCAAAACATGTTTTTCAGCAGAAATAAACATGTTTCTGCAAGTTTGGTCAACCCCATGTAAGTTATGGGGCAGTAACAGTACACTTTTCAAAACGTGTTTTTCAGCCCGAAATAAACGCGTTTTTTCAGACAACTGAATCCCCATGTAGCAGCAAGGCTCAGAAGAGCCCACACACTCAGATCTTAACCCCAGTGTGCTGAAAGTGTCAAAACATGTTTTTCAGCAGAAATAAACATGTTTCTGCAGGTTTGGTCAACCCCATGTAAGTTATGGGGCAGTAACAGTACACTTTTCAAAACGTGTTTTTCAGCCCGAAATAAACGCGTTTTTTCAGACAACTGAATCCCTATGTAGCAGCAAGTCTCAGAAGAGCCCACACACTCAGCTCTTAACCCCAGTGTGCAGAAAGGGTCAAAACATGTTTTTCAGCAGAAATAAACATGTTTCTGCAAGTTTGGTCAACCCCATGTAAGTTATGGGGCAGTAACAGTACACTTTTCAAAACGTGTTTTTCAGCCCGAAATAAACGCGTTTTTTCAGACAACTGAATCCCCATGTAGCAACAAGGCTCAGAAGAGCCCACACACTCAGATCTTAACCCCAGTGTGCTGAAAGTGTCAAAACATGTTTTTCAGCAGAAATAAACATGTTTCTGCAAGTTTGGTCAACCCCATGTAAGTTATGGGGCAGTAACAGTACACTTTTCAAAACGTGTTTTTCAGCCCGAAATAAACGCGTTTTTTCAGACAACTGAATCCCCATGTAGCAGCAAGGCTCAGAAGAGCCCACACACTCAGATCTTAACCCCAGTGTGCTGAAAGTGTCAAAACATGTTTTTCAGCAGAAATAAACATGTTTCTGCAGGTTTGGTCAACCCCATGTAAGTTATGGGGCAGTAACAGTACACTTTTCAAAACGTGTTTTTCAGCCCGAAATAAACGCGTTTTTTCAGACAACTGAATCCCTATGTAGCAGCAAGTCTCAGAAGAGCCCACACACTCAGCTCTTAACCCCAGTGTGCAGAAAGGGTCAAAACATGTTTTTCAGCAGAAATAAACATGTTTCTGCAAGTTTGGTCAACCCCATGTAAGTTATGGGGCAGTAACAGTACACTTTTCAAAACGTGTTTTTCAGCCCGAAATAAACGCGTTTTTTCAGACAACTGAATCCCCATGTAGCAACAAGGCTCAGAAGAGCCCACACACTCAGATCTTTACCCCAGTGTGCAGAAAGGGTCAAAACATGTTTTTCAGCAGAAATAAACATGTTTCTGCAAGTTTGGTCAACCCCATGTAAGTTATGGGGCAGTAACAGTACACTTTTCAAAACGTGTTTTTCAGCCCGAAATAAACGCGTTTTTTCAGACAACTGAATCCCCATGTAGCAGCAAGACTCAGAAGAGCCCACACACTCAGATCTTAACCCCAGTGTGCTGAAAGTGTCAAAACATGTTTTTCAGCAGAAATAAACATGTTTCTGCAGGTTTGGTCAACCCCATGTAAGTTATGGGGCAGTAACAGTACACTTTTCAAAACGTGTTTTTCAGCCCGAAATAAACGCGTTTTTTCAGACAACTGAATCCCCATGTAGCAGCAAGGCTCAGAAGAGCCCACACACTCAGATCTTAACCCCAGTGTGCTGAAAGTGTCAAAACATGTTTTTCAGCAGAAATAAACATGTTTCTGCAAGTTTGGTCAACCCCATGTAAGTTATGGGGCAGTAACAGTACACTTTTCAAAACGTGTTTTTCAGCCTGAAATAAACGCGTTTTTTCAGACAACTGAATCCCCATGTAGCAACAAGGCTCAGAAGAGCCCACACACTCAGATCTTAACCCCAGTGTGCTGAAAGTGTCAAAACATGTTTTTCAGCAGAAATAAACATGTTTCTGCAAGTTTGGTCAACCCCATGTAAGTTATGGGGCAGTAACAGTACACTTTTCAAAACGTGTTTTTCAGCCCGAAATAAACGCGTTTTTTCAGACAACTGAATCCCCATGTAGCAACAAGGCTCAGAAGAGCCCACACACTCAGATCTTAACCCCAGTGTGCTGAAAGTGTCAAAACATGTTTTTCAGCAGAAATAAACATGTTTCTGCAAGTTTGGTCAACCCCATGTAAGTTATGGGGCAGTAACAGTACACTTTTCAAAACGTGTTTTTCAGCCCGAAATAAACGCGTTTTTTCAGACAACTGAATCCCCATGTAGCAACAAGGCTCAGAAGAGCCCACACACTCAGATCTTAACCCCAGTGTGCTGAAAGTGTCAAAACATGTTTTTCAGCAGAAATAAACATGTTTCTGCAAGTTTGGTCAACCCCATGTAAGTTATGGGGCAGTAACAGTACACTCTGCAAAACGTGTTTTTCAGCCCGAAATAAACGCGTTTTTTCAGACAACTGAATCCCCATGTAGCAGCAAGGCTCAGAAGAGTCCACACACTCAGATCTTAACCCCAGTGTGCTGAAAGTGTCAAAACATGTTTTTAGGCAGAAATAAACATGTTTCTGCAAGTTTGGTCAACCCCATGTAAGTTATGGGGCAGTAACAGTACACTTTTCAAAACGTGTTTTTCAGCCCGAAATAAACGCGTTTTTTCAGACAACTGAATCCCCATGTAGCAACAAGGCTCAGAAGAGCCCACACACTCAGATCTTAACCCCAGTGTGCTGAAAGTGTCAAAACATGTTTTTCAGCAGAAATAAACATGTTTCTGCAAGTTTGGTCAACCCCATGTAAGTTATGGGGCAGTAACAGTACACTTTTCAAAACGTGTTTTTCAGCCCGAAATAAACGCGTTTTTTCAGACAACTGAATCACCATGTAGCAACAAGGCTCAGAAGAGCCCACACACTCAGAACTTAACCCCAGTGTGCAGAAAGGTTCAAAACATGTTTTTCAGCAGAAATAAACATGTTTCTGCAAGTTTGGTCAACCCCATGTAAGTTATGGGGCAGTAACAGTACACTTTTCAAAACGTGTTTTTCAGCCCGAAATAAACGCGTTTTTTCAGACAACTGAATACCCATGTAGCAGCAAGGCTCAGAAGAGCCCACACACTCAGATCTTAACCCCAGTGTGCAGAAAGGGTCAAAACGTGTTTTTCAGCAGAAATAAACATGTTTCTGCAAGTTTGGTCAACCCCATGTAAGTTATGGGGCAGTAACAGTACACTTTTCAAAACGTGTTTTTCAGCCCGAAATAAACGCGTTTTTTCAGACAACTGAATCCCCATGTAGCAGCAAGGCTCAGAAGAGCCCACACACTCAGATCTTAACCCCAGTGTGCTGAAAGTGTCAAAACATGTTTTTCAGCAGAAATAAACATGTTTCTGCAAGTTTGGTCAACCCCATGTAAGTTATGGGGCAGTAACAGTACACTTTTCAAAACGTGTTTTTCAGCCCGAAATAAACGCGTTTTTTCAGACAACTGAATCCCTATGTAGCAGCAAGTCTCAGAAGAGCCCACACACTCAGCTCTTAACCCCAGTGTGCAGAAAGGGTCAAAACATGTTTTTCAGCAGAAATAAACATGTTTCTGCAAGTTTGGTCAACCCCATGTAAGTTATGGGGCAGTAACAGTACACTTTTCAAAACGTGTTTTTCAGCCCGAAATAAACGCGTTTTTTCAGACAACTGAATCCCTATGTAGCAGCAAGTCTCAGAAGAGCCCACACACTCAGCTCTTAACCCCAGTGTGCAGAAAGGGTCAAAACATGTTTTTCAGCAGAAATAAACATGTTTCTGCAAGTTTGGTCAACCCCATGTAAGTTATGGGGCAGTAACAGTACACTTTTCAAAACGTGTTTTTCAGCCCGAAATAAACGCGTTTTTTCAGACAACTGAATCCCCATGTAGCAACAAGGCTCAGAAGAGCCCACACACTCAGATCTTAACCCCAGTGTGCAGAAAGGGTCAAAACATGTTTTTCAGCAGAAATAAACATGTTTCTGCAAGTTTGGTCAACCCCATGTAAGTTATGGGGCAGTAACAGTACACTTTTCAAAACGTGTTTTTCAGCCCGAAATAAACGCGTTTTTTCAGACAACTGAATACCCATGTAGCAGCAAGGCTCAGAAGAGCCCACACACTCAGATCTTAACCCCAGTGTGCAGAAAGGGTCAAAACGTGTTTTTCAGCAGAAATAAACATGTTTCTGCAAGTTTGGTCAACCCCATGTAAGTTATGGGGCAGTAACAGTACACTTTTCAAAACGTGTTTTTCAGCCCGAAATAAACGCGTTTTTTCAGACAACTGAATACCCATGTAGCAGCAAGGCTCAGAAGAGCCCACACGCTCAGATCTTAACCCCAGTGTGCAGAAAGGGTCAAAACGTGTTTTTCAGCAGAAATAAACATGTTTCTGCAAGTTTGGTCAACCCCATGTAAGTTATGGGGCAGTAATAGTACACTTTTCAAAACGTGTTTTTCAGCCCGAAATAAACGCGTTTTTTCAGTCAACTGAATCCCCATGTAGCAACAAGGCTCAGAAGAGCCCACACACTCAGATCTTAACCCCAGTGTGCTGAAAGTGTCAAAACATGTTTTTCAGCAGAAATAAACATGTTTCTGCAAGTTTGGTCAACCCCATGTAAGTTATGGGGCAGTAACAGTACACTTTTCAAAACGTGTTTTTCAGCCCGAAATAAACGCGTTTTTTCAGACAACTGAATCCCCATGTAGCAACAAGGCTCAGAAGAGCCCACACACTCAGATCTTAACCCCAGTGTGCTGAAAGTGTCAAAACATGTTTTTCAGCAGAAATAAACATGTTTCTGCAAGTTTGGTCAACCCCATGTAAGTTATGGGGCAGTAACAGTACACTTTTCAAAACGTGTTTTTCAGCCCGAAATAAACGCGTTTTTTCAGACAACTGAATCCCCATGTAGCAGCAAGGCTCAGAAGAGCCCACACACTCAGATCTTAACCCCAGTGTGCTGAAAGTGTCAAAACATGTTTTTCAGCAGAAATAAACATGTTTCTGCAGGTTTGGTCAACCCCATGTAAGTTATGGGGCAGTAACAGTACACTTTTCAAAACGTGTTTTTCAGCCCGAAATAAACGCGTTTTTTCAGACAACTGAATCCCTATGTAGCAGCAAGTCTCAGAAGAGCGCACACACTCAGCTCTTAACCCCAGTGTGCAGAAAGGGTCAAAACATGTTTTTCAGCAGAAATAAACATGTTTCTGCAAGTTTGGTCAACCCCATGTAAGTTATGGGGCAGTAACAGTACACTTTTCAAAACGTGTTTTTCAGCCCGAAATAAACGCGTTTTTTCAGACAACTGAATCCCCATGTAGCAGCAAGGCTCAGAAGAGCCCACACACTCAGATCTTAACCCCAGTGTGCTGAAAGTGTCAAAACATGTTTTTCAGCAGAAATAAACATGTTTCTGCAGGTTTGGTCAACCCCATGTAAGTTATGGGGCAGTAACAGTACACTTTTCAAAACGTGTTTTTCAGCCCGAAATAAACGCGTTTTTTCAGACAACTGAATCCCTATGTAGCAGCAAGTCTCAGAAGAGCCCACACACTCAGCTCTTAACCCCAGTGTGCAGAAAGGGTCAAAATATGTTTTTCAGCAGAAATAAACATGTTTCTGCAAGTTTGGTCAACCCCATGTAAGTTATGGGGCAGTAACAGTACACTTTTCAAAACGTGTTTTTCAGCCCGAAATAAACGCGTTTTTTCAGACAACTGAATCCCCATGTAGCAACAAGGCTCAGAAGAGCCCACACACTCAGATCTTAACCCCAGTGTGCTGAAAGTGTCAAAACATGTTTTTCAGCAGAAATAAACATGTTTCTGCAAGTTTGGTCAACCCCATGTAAGTTATGGGGCAGTAACAGTACACTTTTCAAAACGTGTTTTTCAGCCCGAAATAAACGCGTTTTTTCAGACAACTGAATCCCCATGTAGCAGCAAGGCTCAGAAGAGCCCACACACTCAGATCTTAACCCCAGTGTGCTGAAAGTGTAAAAACATGTTTTTCAGCAGAAATAAACATGTTTCTGCAGGTTTGGTCAACCCCATGTAAGTTATGGGGCAGTAACAGTACACTTTTCAAAACGTGTTTTTTTTGCCCGAAATAAACGCGTTTTTTCAGACAACTGAATCCCTATGTAGCAGCAAGTCTCAGAAGAGCCCACACACTCAGCTCTTAACCCCAGTGTGCAGAAAGGGTCAAAACATGTTTTTCAGCAGAAATAAACATGTTTCTGCAAGTTTGGTCAACCCCATGTAAGTTATGGGGCAGTAACAGTACACTTTTCAAAACGTGTTTTTCAGCCCGAAATAAACGCGTTTTTTCAGACAACTGAATCCCCATGTAGCAACAAGGCTCAGAAGAGCCCACACACTCAGATCTTTACCCCAGTGTGCAGAAAGGGTCAAAACATGTTTTTCAGCAGAAATAAACATGTTTCTGCAAGTTTGGTCAACCCCATGTAAGTTATGGGGCAGTAACAGTACACTTTTCAAAACGTGTTTTTCAGCCCGAAATAAACGCGTTTTTTCAGACAACTGAATCCCCATGTAGCAGCAAGACTCAGAAGAGCCCACACACTCAGATCTTAACCCCAGTGTGCTGAAAGTGTCAAAACATGTTTTTCAGCAGAAATAAACATGTTTCTGCAGGTTTGGTCAACCCCATGTAAGTTATGGGGCAGTAACAGTACACTTTTCAAAACGTGTTTTTCAGCCCGAAATAAACGCGTTTTTTCAGACAACTGAATCCCCATGTAGCAGCAAGGCTCAGAAGAGCCCACACACTCAGATCTTAACCCCAGTGTGCTGAAAGTGTCAAAACATGTTTTTCAGCAGAAATAAACATGTTTCTGCAAGTTTGGTCAACCCCATGTAAGTTATGGGGCAGTAACAGTACACTTTTCAAAACGTGTTTTTCAGCCCAAAATAAACGCGTTTTTTCAGACAACTGAATCCCCATGTAGCAACAAGGCTCAGAAGAGCCCACACACTCAGATCTTAACCCCAGTGTGCTGAAAGTGTCAAAACATGTTTTTCAGCAGAAATAAACATGTTTCTGCAAGTTTGGTCAACCCCATGTAAGTTATGGGGCAGTAACAGTACACTTTTCAAAACGTGTTTTTCAGCCCGAAATAAACGCGTTTTTTCAGACAACTGAATCCCCATGTAGCAGCAAGGCTCAGAAGAGCCCACACACTCAGATCTTAACCCCAGTGTGCTGAAAGTGTCAAAACATGTTTTTCAGCAGAAATAAACATGTTTCTGCAGGTTTGGTCAACCCCATGTAAGTTATGGGGCAGTAACAGTACACTTTTCAAAACGTGTTTTTCAGCCCGAAATAAACGCGTTTTTTCAGACAACTGAATCCCTATGTAGCAGCAAGTCTCAGAAGAGCGCACACACTCAGCTCTTAACCCCAGTGTGCAGAAAGGGTCAAAACATGTTTTTCAGCAGAAATAAACATGTTTCTGCAAGTTTGGTCAACCCCATGTAAGTTATGGGGCAGTAACAGTACACTTTTCAAAACGTGTTTTTCAGCCCGAAATAAACGCGTTTTTTCAGACAACTGAATCCCCATGTAGCAGCAAGGCTCAGAAGAGCCCACACACTCAGATCTTAACCCCAGTGTGCTGAAAGTGTCAAAACATGTTTTTCAGCAGAAATAAACATGTTTCTGCAGGTTTGGTCAACCCCATGTAAGTTATGGGGCAGTAACAGTACACTTTTCAAAACGTGTTTTTCAGCCCGAAATAAACGCGTTTTTTCAGACAACTGAATCCCTATGTAGCAGCAAGTCTCAGAAGAGCCCACACACTCAGCTCTTAACCCCAGTGTGCAGAAAGGGTCAAAACATGTTTTTCAGCAGAAATAAACATGTTTCTGCAAGTTTGGTCAACCCCATGTAAGTTATGGGGCAGTAACAGTACACTTTTCAAAACGTGTTTTTCAGCCCGAAATAAACGCGTTTTTTCAGACAACTGAATCCCCATGTAGCAACAAGGCTCAGAAGAGCCCACACACTCAGATCTTAACCCCAGTGTGCTGAAAGTGTCAAAACATGTTTTTCAGCAGAAATAAACATGTTTCTGCAAGTTTGGTCAACCCCATGTAAGTTATGGGGCAGTAACAGTACACTTTTCAAAACGTGTTTTTCAGCCCGAAATAAACGCGTTTTTTCAGACAACTGAATCCCCATGTAGCAGCAAGGCTCAGAAGAGCCCACACACTCAGATCTTAACCCCAGTGTGCTGAAAGTGTCAAAACATGTTTTTCAGCAGAAATAAACATGTTTCTGCAGGTTTGGTCAACCCCATGTAAGTTATGGGGCAGTAACAGTACACTTTTCAAAACGTGTTTTTCAGCCCGAAATAAACGCGTTTTTTCAGACAACTGAATCCCTATGTAGCAGCAAGTCTCAGAAGAGCCCACACACTCAGCTCTTAACCCCAGTGTGCAGAAAGGGTCAAAACATGTTTTTCAGCAGAAATAAACATGTTTCTGCAAGTTTGGTCAACCCCATGTAAGTTATGGGGCAGTAACAGTACACTTTTCAAAACGTGTTTTTCAGCCCGAAATAAACGCGTTTTTTCAGACAACTGAATCCCCATGTAGCAACAAGGCTCAGAAGAGCCCACACACTCAGATCTTTACCCCAGTGTGCAGAAAGGGTCAAAACATGTTTTTCAGCAGAAATAAACATGTTTCTGCAAGTTTGGTCAACCCCATGTAAGTTATGGGGCAGTAACAGTACACTTTTCAAAACGTGTTTTTCAGCCCGAAATAAACGCGTTTTTTCAGACAACTGAATCCCCATGTAGCAGCAAGACTCAGAAGAGCCCACACACTCAGATCTTAACCCCAGTGTGCTGAAAGTGTCAAAACATGTTTTTCAGCAGAAATAAACATGTTTCTGCAGGTTTGGTCAACCCCATGTAAGTTATGGGGCAGTAACAGTACACTTTTCAAAACGTGTTTTTCAGCCCGAAATAAACGCGTTTTTTCAGACAACTGAATCCCCATGTAGCAGCAAGGCTCAGAAGAGCCCACACACTCAGATCTTAACCCCAGTGTGCTGAAAGTGTCAAAACATGTTTTTCAGCAGAAATAAACATGTTTCTGCAAGTTTGGTCAACCCCATGTAAGTTATGGGGCAGTAACAGTACACTTTTCAAAACGTGTTTTTCAGCCCGAAATAAACGCGTTTTTTCAGACAACTGAATCCCCATGTAGCAACAAGGCTCAGAAGAGCCCACACACTCAGATCTTAACCCCAGTGTGCTGAAAGTGTCAAAACATGTTTTTCAGCAGAAATAAACATGTTTCTGCAAGTTTGGTCAACCCCATGTAAGTTATGGGGCAGTAACAGTACACTTTTCAAAACGTGTTTTTCAGCCCGAAATAAACGCGTTTTTTCAGACAACTGAATCCTTATGTAGCAGCAAGGCTCAGAAGAGCCCACACACTCAGATCTTAACCCCAGTGTGCTGAAAGTGTCAAAACATGTTTTTCAGCAGAAATAAACATGTTTCTGCAAGTTTGGTCAACCCCATGTAAGTTATGGGGCAGTAACAGTACACTTTTCAAAACGTGTTTTTCAGCCCGAAATAAACGCGTTTTTTCAGACAACTGAATCCCCATGTAGCAACAAGGCTCAGAAGAGCCCACACACTCAGATCTTAACCCCAGTGTGCTGAAAGTGTCAAAACATGTTTTTCAGCAGAAATAAACATGTTTCTGCAAGTTTGGTCAACCCCATGTAAGTTATGGGGCAGTAACAGTACACTTTTCAAAACGTGTTTTTCAGCCCGAAATAAACGCGTTTTTTCAGACAACTGAATCCCCATGTAGCAACAAGGCTCAGAAGAGCCCACACACTAAGATCTTAACCCCAGTGTGCTGAAAGTGTCAAAACATGTTTTTCAGCAGAAATAAACATGTTTCTGCAAGTTTGGTCAACCCCATGTAAGTTATGGGGCAGTAACAGTACACTTTTCAAAACGTGTTTTTCAGCCCGAAATAAACACGTTTTTTCAGACAACTGAATCCCCATGTAGCAACAAGGCTCAGAAGAGCCCACACACTCAGATCTTAACCCCAGTGTGCTGAAAGTGTCAAAACATGTTTTTCAGCAGAAATAAACATGTTTCTGCAAGTTTGGTCAACCCCATGTAAGTTATGGGGCAGTAACAGTACACTTTTCAAAACGTGTTTTTCAGCCCGAAATAAACGCGTTTTTTCAGACAACTGAATCCCCATGTAGCAACAAGGCTCAGAAGAGCCCACACACTCAGATCTTAACCCCAGTGTGCAGAAAGGTTCAAAACATGTTTTTCAGCAGAAATAAACATGTTTCTGCAAGTTTGGTCAACCCCATGTAAGTTATGGGGCAGTAACAGTACACTTTTCAAAACGTGTTTTTCAGCCCGAAATAAACGCGTTTTTTCAGACAACTGAATACCCATGTAGCAGCAAGGCTCAGAAGAGCCCACACACTCAGATCTTAACCCCAGTGTGCAGAAAGGGTCAAAACGTGTTTTTCAGCAGAAATAAACATGTTTCTGCAAGTTTGGTCAACCCCATGTAAGTTATGGGGCAGTAACAGTACACTTTTCAAAACGTGTTTTTCAGCCCGAAATAAACGCGTTTTTTCAGACAACTGAATCCCCATGTAGCAGCAAGGCTCAGAAGAGCCCACACACTCAGATCTTAACCCCAGTGTGCTGAAAGTGTCAAAACATGTTTTTCAGCAGAAATAAACATGTTTCTGCAGGTTTGGTCAACCCCATGTAAGTTATGGGGCAGTAACAGTACACTTTTCAAAACGTGTTTTTCAGCCCGAAATAAACGCGTTTTTTCAGACAACTGAATCCCCATGTAGCAGCAAGGCTCAGAAGAGCCCACACACTCAGATCTTAACCCCAGTGTGCTGAAAGTGTCAAAACCTGTTTTTCAGCAGAAATAAACATGTTTCTGCAAGTTTGGTCAACCCCATGTAAGTTATGGGGCAGTAACAGTACACTTTTCAAAACGTGTTTTTCAGCCCGAAATAAACGCGTTTTTTCAGACAACTGAATACCCATGTAGCAGCAAGGCTCAGAAGAGCCCACACACTCAGATCTTAACCCCAGTGTGCAGAAAGGGTCAAAACGTGTTTTTCAGCAGAAATAAACATGTTTCTGCAAGTTTGGTCAACCCCATGTAAGTTATGGGGCAGTAACAGTACACTCTGCAAAACGTGTTTTTCAGCCCGAAATAAACGCGTTTTTTCAGACAACTGAATCCCCATGTAGCAGCAAGGCTCAGAAGAGCCCACACACTCAGATCTTAACCCCAGTGTGCTGAAAGTGTCAAAACATGTTTTTCAGCAGAAATAAACATGTTTCTGCAAGTTTGGTCAACCCCATGTAAGTTATGGGGCAGTAACAGTACACTTTTCAAAACGTGTTTTTCAGCCCGAAATAAACGCGTTTTTTCAGACAACTGAATCCCTATGTAGCAGCAAGTCTCAGAAGAGCCCACACACTCAGCTCTTAACCCCAGTGTGCAGAAAGGGTCAAAACATGTTTTTCAGCAGAAATAAACATGTTTCTGCAAGTTTGGTCAACCCCATGTAAGTTATGGGGCAGTAACAGTACACTTTTCAAAACGTGTTTTTCAGCCCGAAATAAACGCGTTTTTTCAGACAACTGAATCCCCATGTAGCAACAAGGCTCAGAAGAGCCCACACACTCAGATCTTAACCCCAGTGTGCAGAAAGGGTCAAAACATGTTTTTCAGCAGAAATAAACATGTTTCTGCAAGTTTGGTCAACCCCATGTAAGTTATGGGGCAGTAACAGTACACTTTTCAAAACGTGTTTTTCAGCCCGAAATAAACGCGTTTTTTCAGACAACTGAATACCCATGTAGCAGCAAGGCTCAGAAGAGCCCACACACTCAGATCTTAACCCCAGTGTGCAGAAAGGGTCAAAACGTGTTTTTCAGCAGAAATAAACATGTTTCTGCAAGTTTGGTCAACCCCATGTAAGTTATGGGGCAGTAACAGTACACTTTTCAAAACGTGTTTTTCAGCCCGAAATAAACGCGTTTTTTCAGTCAACTGAATCCCCATGTAGCAACAAGGCTCAGAAGAGCCCACACACTCAGATCTTAACCCCAGTGTGCTGAAAGTGTCAAAACATGTTTTTCAGCAGAAATAAACATGTTTCTGCAAGTTTGGTCAACCCCATGTAAGTTATGGGGCAGTAACAGTACACTTTTCAAAACGTGTTTTTCAGCCCGAAATAAACGCGTTTTTTCAGACAACTGAATCCCCATGTAGCAACAAGGCTCAGAAGAGCCCACACACTCAGATCTTAACCCCAGTGTGCTGAAAGTGTCAAAACATGTTTTTCAGCAGAAATAAACATGTTTCTGCAAGTTTGGTCAACCCCATGTAAGTTATGGGGCAGTAACAGTACACTTTTCAAAACGTGTTTTTCAGCCCGAAATAAACGCGTTTTTTCAGTCAACTGAATCCCCATGTAGCAACAAGGCTCAGAAGAGCCCACACACTCAGATCTTAACCCCAGTGTGCTGAAAGTGTCAAAACATGTTTTTCAGCAGAAATAAACATGTTTCTGCAAGTTTGGTCAACCCCATGTAAGTTATGGGGCAGTAACAGTACACTTTTCAAAACGTGTTTTTCAGCCCGAAATAAACGCGTTTTTTCAGACAACTGAATCCCCATGTAGCAACAAGGCTCAGAAGAGCCCACACACTCAGATCTTAACCCCAGTGTGCTGAAAGTGTCAAAACATGTTTTTCAGCAGAAATAAACATGTTTCTGCAAGTTTGGTCAACCCCATGTAAGTTATGGGGCAGTAACAGTACACTTTTCAAAACGTGTTTTTCAGCCCGAAATAAACGCGTTTTTTCAGACAACTGAATCCCCATGTAGCAGCAAGGCTCAGAAGAGCCCACACACTCAGATCTTAACCCCAGTGTGCTGAAAGTGTCAAAACATGTTTTTCAGCAGAAATAAACATGTTTCTGCAGGTTTGGTCAACCCCATGTAAGTTATGGGGCAGTAACAGTACACTTTTCAAAACGTGTTTTTCAGCCCGAAATAAACGCGTTTTTTCAGACAACTGAATCCCTATGTAGCAGCAAGTCTCAGAAGAGCCCACACACTCAGCTCTTAACCCCAGTGTGCAGAAAGGGTCAAAACATGTTTTTCAGCAGAAATAAACATGTTTCTGCAAGTTTGGTCAACCCCATGTAAGTTATGGGGCAGTAACAGTACACTTTTCAAAACGTGTTTTTCAGCCCGAAATAAACGCGTTTTTTCAGACAACTGAATCCCCATGTAGCAACAAGGCTCAGAAGAGCCCACACACTCAGATCTTTACCCCAGTGTGCAGAAAGGGTCAAAACATGTTTTTCAGCAGAAATAAACATGTTTCTGCAAGTTTGGTCAACCCCATGTAAGTTATGGGGCAGTAACAGTACACTTTTCAAAACGTGTTTTTCAGCCCGAAATAAACGCGTTTTTTCAGACAACTGAATCCCCATGTAGCAGCAAGACTCAGAAGAGCCCACACACTCAGATCTTAACCCCAGTGTGCTGAAAGTGTCAAAACATGTTTTTCAGCAGAAATAAACATGTTTCTGCAGGTTTGGTCAACCCCATGTAAGTTATGGGGCAGTAACAGTACACTTTTCAAAACGTGTTTTTCAGCCCGAAATAAACGCGTTTTTTCAGACAACTGAATCCCCATGTAGCAGCAAGGCTCAGAAGAGCCCACACACTCAGATCTTAACCCCAGTGTGCTGAAAGTGTCAAAACATGTTTTTCAGCAGAAATAAACATGTTTCTGCAAGTTTGGTCAACCCCATGTAAGTTATGGGGCAGTAACAGTACACTTTTCAAAACGTGTTTTTCAGCCCGAAATAAACGCGTTTTTTCAGACAACTGAATCCCCATGTAGCAACAAGGCTCAGAAGAGCCCACACACTCAGATCTTAACCCCAGTGTGCTGAAAGTGTCAAAACATGTTTTTCAGCAGAAATAAACATGTTTCTGCAAGTTTGGTCAACCCCATGTAAGTTATGGGGCAGTAACAGTACACTTTTCAAAACGTGTTTTTCAGCCCGAAATAAACGCGTTTTTTCAGACAACTGAATCCTTATGTAGCAGCAAGGCTCAGAAGAGCCCACACACTCAGATCTTAACCCCAGTGTGCTGAAAGTGTCAAAACATGTTTTTCAGCAGAAATAAACATGTTTCTGCAAGTTTGGTCAACCCCATGTAAGTTATGGGGCAGTAACAGTACACTTTTCAAAACGTGTTTTTCAGCCCGAAATAAACGCGTTTTTTCAGACAACTGAATCCCCATGTAGCAACAAGGCTCAGAAGAGCCCACACACTCAGATCTTAACCCCAGTGTGCTGAAAGTGTCAAAACATGTTTTTCAGCAGAAATAAACATGTTTCTGCAAGTTTGGTCAACCCCATGTAAGTTATGGGGCAGTAACAGTACACTTTTCAAAACGTGTTTTTCAGCCCGAAATAAACGCGTTTTTTCAGACAACTGAATCCCCATGTAGCAACAAGGCTCAGAAGAGCCCACACACTAAGATCTTAACCCCAGTGTGCTGAAAGTGTCAAAACATGTTTTTCAGCAGAAATAAACATGTTTCTGCAAGTTTGGTCAACCCCATGTAAGTTATGGGGCAGTAACAGTACACTTTTCAAAACGTGTTTTTCAGCCCGAAATAAACACGTTTTTTCAGACAACTGAATCCCCATGTAGCAACAAGGCTCAGAAGAGCCCACACACTCAGATCTTAACCCCAGTGTGCTGAAAGTGTCAAAACATGTTTTTCAGCAGAAATAAACATGTTTCTGCAAGTTTGGTCAACCCCATGTAAGTTATGGGGCAGTAACAGTACACTTTTCAAAACGTGTTTTTCAGCCCGAAATAAACGCGTTTTTTCAGACAACTGAATCCCCATGTAGCAACAAGGCTCAGAAGAGCCCACACACTCAGATCTTAACCCCAGTGTGCAGAAAGGTTCAAAACATGTTTTTCAGCAGAAATAAACATGTTTCTGCAAGTTTGGTCAACCCCATGTAAGTTATGGGGCAGTAACAGTACACTTTTCAAAACGTGTTTTTCAGCCCGAAATAAACGCGTTTTTTCAGACAACTGAATACCCATGTAGCAGCAAGGCTCAGAAGAGCCCACACACTCAGATCTTAACCCCAGTGTGCAGAAAGGGTCAAAACGTGTTTTTCAGCAGAAATAAACATGTTTCTGCAAGTTTGGTCAACCCCATGTAAGTTATGGGGCAGTAACAGTACACTTTTCAAAACGTGTTTTTCAGCCCGAAATAAACGCGTTTTTTCAGACAACTGAATCCCCATGTAGCAGCAAGGCTCAGAAGAGCCCACACACTCAGATCTTAACCCCAGTGTGCTGAAAGTGTCAAAACATGTTTTTCAGCAGAAATAAACATGTTTCTGCAGGTTTGGTCAACCCCATGTAAGTTATGGGGCAGTAACAGTACACTTTTCAAAACGTGTTTTTCAGCCCGAAATAAACGCGTTTTTTCAGACAACTGAATCCCCATGTAGCAGCAAGGCTCAGAAGAGCCCACACACTCAGATCTTAACCCCAGTGTGCTGAAAGTGTCAAAACCTGTTTTTCAGCAGAAATAAACATGTTTCTGCAAGTTTGGTCAACCCCATGTAAGTTATGGGGCAGTAACAGTACACTTTTCAAAACGTGTTTTTCAGCCCGAAATAAACGCGTTTTTTCAGACAACTGAATACCCATGTAGCAGCAAGGCTCAGAAGAGCCCACACACTCAGATCTTAACCCCAGTGTGCAGAAAGGGTCAAAACGTGTTTTTCAGCAGAAATAAACATGTTTCTGCAAGTTTGGTCAACCCCATGTAAGTTATGGGGCAGTAACAGTACACTCTGCAAAACGTGTTTTTCAGCCCGAAATAAACGCGTTTTTTCAGACAACTGAATCCCCATGTAGCAGCAAGGCTCAGAAGAGCCCACACACTCAGATCTTAACCCCAGTGTGCTGAAAGTGTCAAAACATGTTTTTCAGCAGAAATAAACATGTTTCTGCAAGTTTGGTCAACCCCATGTAAGTTATGGGGCAGTAACAGTACACTTTTCAAAACGTGTTTTTCAGCCCGAAATAAACGCGTTTTTTCAGACAACTGAATCCCTATGTAGCAGCAAGTCTCAGAAGAGCCCACACACTCAGCTCTTAACCCCAGTGTGCAGAAAGGGTCAAAACATGTTTTTCAGCAGAAATAAACATGTTTCTGCAAGTTTGGTCAACCCCATGTAAGTTATGGGGCAGTAACAGTACACTTTTCAAAACGTGTTTTTCAGCCCGAAATAAACGCGTTTTTTCAGACAACTGAATCCCCATGTAGCAACAAGGCTCAGAAGAGCCCACACACTCAGATCTTAACCCCAGTGTGCAGAAAGGGTCAAAACATGTTTTTCAGCAGAAATAAACATGTTTCTGCAAGTTTGGTCAACCCCATGTAAGTTATGGGGCAGTAACAGTACACTTTTCAAAACGTGTTTTTCAGCCCGAAATAAACGCGTTTTTTCAGACAACTGAATACCCATGTAGCAGCAAGGCTCAGAAGAGCCCACACACTCAGATCTTAACCCCAGTGTGCAGAAAGGGTCAAAACGTGTTTTTCAGCAGAAATAAACATGTTTCTGCAAGTTTGGTCAACCCCATGTAAGTTATGGGGCAGTAACAGTACACTTTTCAAAACGTGTTTTTCAGCCCGAAATAAACGCGTTTTTTCAGTCAACTGAATCCCCATGTAGCAACAAGGCTCAGAAGAGCCCACACACTCAGATCTTAACCCCAGTGTGCTGAAAGTGTCAAAACATGTTTTTCAGCAGAAATAAACATGTTTCTGCAAGTTTGGTCAACCCCATGTAAGTTATGGGGCAGTAACAGTACACTTTTCAAAACGTGTTTTTCAGCCCGAAATAAACGCGTTTTTTCAGACAACTGAATCCCCATGTAGCAACAAGGCTCAGAAGAGCCCACACACTCAGATCTTAACCCCAGTGTGCTGAAAGTGTCAAAACATGTTTTTCAGCAGAAATAAACATGTTTCTGCAAGTTTGGTCAACCCCATGTAAGTTATGGGGCAGTAACAGTACACTTTTCAAAACGTGTTTTTCAGCCCGAAATAAACGCGTTTTTTCAGTCAACTGAATCCCCATGTAGCAACAAGGCTCAGAAGAGCCCACACACTCAGATCTTAACCCCAGTGTGCTGAAAGTGTCAAAACATGTTTTTCAGCAGAAATAAACATGTTTCTGCAAGTTTGGTCAACCCCATGTAAGTTATGGGGCAGTAACAGTACACTTTTCAAAACGTGTTTTTCAGCCCGAAATAAACGCGTTTTTTCAGACAACTGAATCCCCATGTAGCAACAAGGCTCAGAAGAGCCCACACACTCAGATCTTAACCCCAGTGTGCTGAAAGTGTCAAAACATGTTTTTCAGCAGAAATAAACATGTTTCTGCAAGTTTGGTCAACCCCATGTAAGTTATGGGGCAGTAACAGTACACTTTTCAAAACGTGTTTTTCAGCCCGAAATAAACGCGTTTTTTCAGACAACTGAATCCCCATGTAGCAGCAAGGCTCAGAAGAGCCCACACACTCAGATCTTAACCCCAGTGTGCTGAAAGTGTCAAAACATGTTTTTCAGCAGAAATAAACATGTTTCTGCAGGTTTGGTCAACCCCATGTAAGTTATGGGGCAGTAACAGTACACTTTTCAAAACGTGTTTTTCAGCCCGAAATAAACGCGTTTTTTCAGACAACTGAATCCCTATGTAGCAGCAAGTCTCAGAAGAGCCCACACACTCAGCTCTTAACCCCAGTGTGCAGAAAGGGTCAAAACATGTTTTTCAGCAGAAATAAACATGTTTCTGCAAGTTTGGTCAACCCCATGTAAGTTATGGGGCAGTAACAGTACACTTTTCAAAACGTGTTTTTCAGCCCGAAATAAACGCGTTTTTTCAGACAACTGAATCCCCATGTAGCAACAAGGCTCAGAAGAGCCCACACACTCAGATCTTAACCCCAGTGTGCTGAAAGTGTCAAAACATGTTTTTCAGCAGAAATAAACATGTTTCTGCAAGTTTGGTCAACCCCATGTAAGTTATGGGGCAGTAACAGTACACTTTTCAAAACGTGTTTTTCAGCCCGAAATAAACGCGTTTTTTCAGACAACTGAATCCCCATGTAGCAGCAAGGCTCAGAAGAGCCCACACACTCAGATCTTAACCCCAGTGTGCTGAAAGTGTCAAAACATGTTTTTCAGCAGAAATAAACATGTTTCTGCAGGTTTGGTCAACCCCATGTAAGTTATGGGGCAGTAACAGTACACTTTTCAAAACGTGTTTTTCAGCCCGAAATAAACGCGTTTTTTCAGACAACTGAATCCCTATGTAGCAGCAAGTCTCAGAAGAGCCCACACACTCAGCTCTTAACCCCAGTGTGCAGAAAGGGTCAAAACATGTTTTTCAGCAGAAATAAACATGTTTCTGCAAGTTTGGTCAACCCCATGTAAGTTATGGGGCAGTAACAGTACACTTTTCAAAACGTGTTTTTCAGCCCGAAATAAACGCGTTTTTTCAGACAACTGAATCCCCATGTAGCAACAAGGCTCAGAAGAGCCCACACACTCAGATCTTTACCCCAGTGTGCAGAAAGGGTCAAAACATGTTTTTCAGCAGAAATAAACATGTTTCTGCAAGTTTGGTCAACCCCATGTAAGTTATGGGGCAGTAACAGTACACTTTTCAAAACGTGTTTTTCAGCCCGAAATAAACGCGTTTTTTCAGACAACTGAATCCCCATGTAGCAGCAAGACTCAGAAGAGCCCACACACTCAGATCTTAACCCCAGTGTGCTGAAAGTGTCAAAACATGTTTTTCAGCAGAAATAAACATGTTTCTGCAGGTTTGGTCAACCCCATGTAAGTTATGGGGCAGTAACAGTACACTTTTCAAAACGTGTTTTTCAGCCCGAAATAAACGCGTTTTTTCAGACAACTGAATCCCCATGTAGCAGCAAGGCTCAGAAGAGCCCACACACTCAGATCTTAACCCCAGTGTGCTGAAAGTGTCAAAACATGTTTTTCAGCAGAAATAAACATGTTTCTGCAAGTTTGGTCAACCCCATGTAAGTTATGGGGCAGTAACAGTACACTTTTCAAAACGTGTTTTTCAGCCCGAAATAAACGCGTTTTTTCAGACAACTGAATCCCCATGTAGCAACAAGGCTCAGAAGAGCCCACACACTCAGATCTTAACCCCAGTGTGCTGAAAGTGTCAAAACATGTTTTTCAGCAGAAATAAACATGTTTCTGCAAGTTTGGTCAACCCCATGTAAGTTATGGGGCAGTAACAGTACACTTTTCAAAACGTGTTTTTCAGCCCGAAATAAACGCGTTTTTTCAGACAACTGAATCCCCATGTAGCAGCAAGGCTCAGAAGAGCCCACACTCTCAGATCTTAACCCCAGTGTGCTGAAAGTGTCAAAACATGTTTTTCAGCAGAAATAAACATGTTTCTGCAAGTTTGGTCAACCCCATGTAAGTTATGGGGCAGTAACAGTACACTTTTCAAAACGTGTTTTTCAGCCCGAAATAAACGCGTTTTTTCAGACAACTGAATCCCCATGTAGCAACAAGGCTCAGAAGAGCCCACACACTCAGATCTTAACCCCAGTGTGCTGAAAGTGTCAAAACATGTTTTTCAGCAGAAATAAACATGTTTCTGCAAGTTTGGTCAACCCCATGTAAGTTATGGGGCAGTAACAGTACACTTTTCAAAACGTGTTTTTCAGCCCGAAATAAACGCGTTTTTTCAGACAACTGAATCCCCATGTAGCAACAAGGCTCAGAAGAGCCCACACACTCAGATCTTAACCCCAGTGTGCTGAAAGTGTCAAAACATGTTTTTCAGCAGAAATAAACATGTTTCTGCAAGTTTGGTCAACCCCATGTAAGTTATGGGGCAGTAACAGTACACTTTTCAAAACGTGTTTTTCAGCCCGAAATAAACACGTTTTTTCAGACAACTGAATCCCCATGTAGCAACAAGGCTCAGAAGAGCCCACACACTCAGATCTTAACCCCAGTGTGCTGAAAGTGTCAAAACATGTTTTTCAGCAGAAATAAACATGTTTCTGCAAGTTTGGTCAACCCCATGTAAGTTATGGGGCAGTAACAGTACACTTTTCAAAACGTGTTTTTCAGCCCGAAATAAACGCGTTTTTTCAGACAACTGAATCCCCATGTAGCAACAAGGCTCAGAAGAGCCCACACACTCAGATCTTAACCCCAGTGTGCTGAAAGTGTCAAAACATGTTTTTCAGCAGAAATAAACATGTTTCTGCAAGTTTGGTCAACCCCATGTAAGTTATGGGGCAGTAACAGTACACTTTTCAAAACGTGTTTTTCAGCCCGAAATAAACGCGTTTTTTCAGACAACTGAATCCCCATGTAGCAACAAGGCTCAGAAGAGCCCACACACTCAGATCTTAACCCCAGTGTGCTGAAAGTGTCAAAACATGTTTTTCAGCAGAAATAAACATGTTTCTGCAAGTTTGGTCAACCCCATGTAAGTTATGGGGCAGTAACAGTACACTTTTCAAAACGTGTTTTTCAGCCCGAAATAAACGCGTTTTTTCAGACAACTGAATCACCATGTAGCAACAAGGCTCAGAAGAGCCCACACACTCAGATCTTAACCCCAGTGTGCAGAAAGGTTCAAAACATGTTTTTCAGCAGAAATAAACATGTTTCTGCAAGTTTGGTCAACGCCATGTAAGTTATGGGGCCGTAACAGTACACTTTTCAAAACGTGTTTTTCAGCCCGAAATAAACGCGTTTTTTCAGACAACTGAATACCCATGTAGCAGCAAGGCTCAGAAGAGCCCACACACTCAGATCTTAACCCCAGTGTGCAGAAAGGGTCAAAACGTGTTTTTCAGCAGAAATAAACATGTTTCTGCAAGTTTGGTCAACCCCATGTAAGTTATGGGGCAGTAACAGTACACTTTTCAAAACGTGTTTTTCAGCCCGAAATAAACGCGTTTTTTCAGACAACTGAATCCCCATGTAGCAGCAAGGCTCAGAAGAGCCCACACACTCAGATCTTAACCCCAGTGTGCTGAAAGTGTCAAAACATGTTTTTCAGCAGAAATAAACATGTTTCTGCAGGTTTGGTCAACCCCATGTAAGTTATGGGGCAGTAACAGTACACTTTTCAAAACGTGTTTTTCAGCCCGAAATAAACGCGTTTTTTCAGACAACTGAATCCCTATGTAGCAGCAATACTCAGAAGAGCCCACACACTCAGCTCTTAACCCCAGTGTGCAGAAAGGGTCAAAACATGTTTTTCAGCAGAAATAAACATGTTTCTGCAAGTTTGGTCAACCCCATGTAAGTTATGGGGCAGTAACAGTACACTTTTCAAAACGTGTTTTTCAGCCCGAAATAAACGCGTTTTTTCAGACAACTGAATCCCCATGTAGCAACAAGGCTCAGAAGAGCCCACACACTCAGATCTTAACCCCAGTGTGCAGAAAGGGTCAAAACATGTTTTTCAGCAGAAATAAACATGTTTCTGCAAGTTTGGTCAACCCCATGTAAGTTATGGGGCAGTAACAGTACACTTTTCAAAACGTGTTTTTCAGCCCGAAATAAACGCGTTTTTTCAGACAACTGAATACCCATGTAGCAGCAAGGCTCAGAAGAGCCCACACACTCAGATCTTAACCCCAGTGTGCAGAAAGGGTCAAAACGTGTTTTTCAGCAGAAATAAACATGTTTCTGCAAGTTTGGTCAACCCCATGTAAGTTATGGGGCAGTAACAGTACACTCTGCAAAACGTGTTTTTCAGCCCGAAATAAACGCGTTTTTTCAGACAACTGAATCCCCATGTAGCAGCAAGGCTCAGAAGAGCCCACACACTCAGATCTTAACCCCAGTGTGCTGAAAGTGTCAAAACATGTTTTTCAGCAGAAATAAACATGTTTCTGCAAGTTTGGTCAACCCCATGTAAGTTATGGGGCAGTAACAGTACACTTTTCAAAACGTGTTTTTCAGCCCGAAATAAACGCGTTTTTTCAGACAACTGAATCCCCATGTAGCAGCAAGGCTCAGAAGAGCCCACACACTCAGATCTTAACCCCAGTGTGCTGAAAGTGTCAAAACATGTTTTTCAGCAGAAATAAACATGTTTCTGCAAGTTTGGTCAACCCCATGTAAGTTATGGGGCAGTAACAGTACACTTTTCAAAACGTGTTTTTCAGCCCGAAATAAACGCGTTTTTTCAGACAACTGAATCCCCATGTAGCAACAAGGCTCAGAAGAGCCCACACACTCAGATCTTAACCCCAGTGTGCTGAAAGTGTCAAAACGTGTTTTTCAGCAGAAATAAACATGTTTCTGCAAGTTTGGTCAACCCCATGTAAGTTATGGGGCAGTAACAGTACACTTTTCAAAACGTGTTTTTCAGCCCGAAATAAACGCGTTTTTTCAGACAACTGAATCCCCATGTAGCAACAAGGCTCAGAAGAGCCCACACACTCAGATCTTAACCCCAGTGTGCTGAAAGTGTCAAAACATGTTTTTCAGCAGAAATAAACATGTTTCTGCAAGTTTGGTCAACCCCATGTAAGTTATGGGGCAGTAACAGTACACTTTTCAAAACGTGTTTTTCAGCCCGAAATAAACACGTTTTTTCAGACAACTGAATTCCCATGTAACAGCAAGGGTCAGAAGAGCCCACACACTCAGCTCTTAACCCCAGTGTGCAGAAAGGGTCAAAACGTGTTTTTCAGCAGAAATAAACATGTTTCTGCAAGTTTGGTCAACCCCATGTAAGTTATGGGGCAGTAACAGGACACTTTTCAAAACGTGTTTTTCAGCCCGAAATAAACACGTTTTTTCAGACAACTGAATCCCCATGTAACAGCAAGGGTCAGAAGAGCCCACACACTCAGCTCTTAACCCCAGTGTGCAGAAAGGGTCAAAACGTGTTTTTCAGCAGAAATAAACATGTTTCTGCAAGTTTGGTCAACCCCATGTAAGTTATGGGGCAGTAACAGGACACTTTTCAAAACGTGTTTTTCAGCCCGAAATAAACGCGTTTTTTCAGACAACTGAATCCCCATGTAACAGCAAGGGTCAGAAGAGCCCACACACTCAACTCTTAACCCCAGTGTGCAGAAAGGGTCAAAACGTGTTTTTCAGCAGAAATAAACATGTTTCTGCAAGTTTGGTCAACCCCATGTAAGTTATGGGGCAGTAACAGGACACATTTCAAAACGTGTTTTTCAGCCCGAAATAAACGCGTTTTTTCAGACAACTGAATCCCCATGTAACAGCAAGGCTCACTAGAGCCCACACACTCAGCTCTTAACCCCAGTGTGCAGAAAGGGTCAAAACGTGTTTTTCAGCAGAAATAAACATGTTTCTGCAAGTTTGGTCAACCCCATGTAAGTTATGGGGCAGTAACAGGACACATTTCAAAACGTGTTTTTCAGCCCGAAATAAACGCGTTTTTTCAGACAACTGAATCCCCATGTAACAGCAAGGCTCACTAGAGCCCACACACTCAGCTCTTAACCCCAGTGTGCAGAAAGGGTCAAAACGTGTTTTTCAGCAGAAATAAACATGTTTCTGCAAGTTTGGTCAACCCCATGTAAGTTATGGGGCAGTAACAGGACACTTTTCAAAATGTGTTTTTCAGCCCGAAATAAACACGTTTTTTCAGACAACTGAATCCCCATGTAACAGCAAGGGTCAGAAGAGCCCACACACTCAGCTCTTAACCCCAGTGTGCAGAAAGGGTCAAAACGTGTTTTTCAGCAGAAATAAACATGTTTCTGCAAGTTTGGTCAACCCCATGTAAGTTATGGGGCAGTAACAGGACACATTTCAAAACGTGTTTTTCAGCCCGAAATAAACGCGTTTTTTCAGACAACTGAATCCCCATGTAACAGCAAGGCTCACTAGAGCCCACACACTCAGCTCTTAACCCCAGTGTGCAGAAAGGGTCAAAACGTGTTTTTCAGCAGAAATAAACATGTTTCTGCAAGTTTGGTCAACCCCATGTAAGTTATGGGGCAGTAACAGGACACTTTTCAAAACGTGTTTTTCAGCCCGAAATAAACACGTTTTTTCAGACAACTGAATCCCCATGTAACAGCAAGGGTCAGAAGAGCCCACACACTCAGCTCTTAACCCCAGTGTGCAGAAAGGGTCAAAACGTGTTTTTCAGCAGAAATAAACATGTTTCTGCAAGTTTGGTCAACCCCATGTAAGTTATGGGGCAGTAACAGGACACATTTCAAAACGTGTTTTTCAGCCCGAAATAAACCCGTTTTTTCAGACAACTGAATCCCCATGTAACAGCAAGGCTCACTAGAGCCCACACACTCAGCTCTTAACCCCAGTGTGCAGAAAGGGTCAAAACGTGTTTTTCAGCAGAAATAAACATGTTTCTGCAAGTTTGGTCAACCCCATGTAAGTTATGGGGCAGTAACAGGACACTTTTCAAAACGTGTTTTTCAGCCCGAAATAAACACGTTTTTTCAGACAACTGAATCCCCATGTAACAGCAAGGGTCAGAAGAGCCCACACACTCAGCTCTTAACCCCAGTGTGCAGAAAGGGTCAAAACGTGTTTTTCAGCAGAAATAAACATGTTTCTGCAAGTTTGGTCAACCCCATGTAAGTTATGGGGCAGTAACAGGACACTTTTCAAAACGTGTTTTTCAGCCCGAAATAAACACGTTTTTTCAGACAACTGAATCCCCATGTAACAGCAAGGGTCAGAAGAGCCCACACACTCATCTCTTAACCCCAGTGTGCAGAAAGGGTCAAAACGTGTTTTTCAGCAGAAATAAACATGTTTCTGCAAGTTTGGTCAAACCCATGTAAGTTATGGGGCAGTAACAGGACACTTTTCAAAACGTGTTTTTCAGCCCGAAATAAACACGTTTTTTCAGACAACTGAATCCCCATGTAACAGCAAGGGTCAGAAGAGCCCACACACTCAGCTCTTAACCCCAGTGTGCAGAAAGGGTCAAAACGTGTTTTTCAGCAGAAATAAACATGTTTCTGCAAGTTTGGTCAACCCCATGTAAGTTATGGGGCAGTAACAGGACACTTTTCAAAACGTGTTTTTCAGCCCGAAATAAACACGTTTTTTCAGACAACTGAATCCCCATGTAACAGCAAGGGTCAGAAGAGCCCACACACTCAGCTCTTAACCCCAGTGTGCAGAAAGGGTCAAAACGTGTTTTTCAGCAGAAATAAACATGTTTCTGCAAGTTTGGTCAACCCCATGTAAGTTATGGGGCAGTAACAGGACACTTTTCAAAACGTGTTTTTCAGCCCGAAATAAACACGTTTTTTCAGACAACTGAATCCCCATGTAACAGCAAGGGTCAGAAGAGCCCACACACTCAGCTCTTAACCCCAGTGTGCAGAAAGGGTCAAAACGTGTTTTTCAGCAGAAATAAACATGTTTCTGCAAGTTTGGTCAACCCCATGTAAGTTATGGGGCAGTAACAGGACACATTTCAAAACGTGTTTTTCAGCCCGAAATAAACGCGTTTTTTCAGACAACTGAATCCCCATGTAACAGCAAGGGTCAGAAGAGCCCACTCACTCAGCTCTTAACCCCAGTGTGCAGAAAGGGTCAAAACGTGTTTTTCAGCAGAAATAAACATGTTTCTGCAAGTTTGGTCAACCCCATGTAAGTTATGGGGCAGTAACAGGACACTTTTCAAAACGTGTTTTTCAGCCCGAAATAAACGCGTTTTTTCAGACAACTGAATCCCCATGTAACAGCAAGGGTCAGAAGAGCCCAGACACTCAGCTCTTAACCCCAGTGTGCAGAAAGGGTCAAAACGTGTTTTTCAGCAGAAATAAACATGTTTCTGCAAGTTTGGTCAACCCCATGTAAGTTATGGGGCAGTAACAGGACACTTTTCAAAACGTGTTTTTCAGCCCGAAATAAACACGTTTTTTCAGACAACTGAATCCCCATGTAACAGCAAGGGTCAGAAGAGCCCACACACTCATCTCTTAACCCCAGTGTGCAGAAAGGGTCAAAACGTGTTTTTCAGCAGAAATAAACATGTTTCTGCAAGTTTGGTCAACCCCATGTAAGTTATGGGGCAGTAACAGGACACTTTTCAAAACGTGTTTTTCAGCCCGAAATAAACACGTTTTTTCAGACAACTGAATCCCCATGTAACAGCAAGGGTCAGAAGAGCCCACACACTCAGCTCTTAACCCCAGTGTGCAGAAAGGGTCAAAACGTGTTTTTCAGCAGAAATAAACATGTTTCTGCAAGTTTGGTCAACCCCATGTAAGTTATGGGGCAGTAACAGGACACTTTTCAAAACGTGTTTATCAGCCCGAAATAAACACGTTTTTTCAGACAACTGAATCCCCATGTAACAGCAAGGCTCACTAGAGCCCACACACTCAGCTCTTAACCCCAGTGTGCAGAAAGGGTCAAAACGTGTTTTTCAGCAGAAATAAACATGTTTCTGCAAGTTTGGTCAACCCCATGTAAGTTATGGGGCAGTAACAGGACACTTTTCAAAACGTGTTTTTCAGCCCGAAATAAACGCGTTTTTTCAGACAACTGAATCCCCATGTAACAGCAAGGCTCACTAGAGCCCACACACTCAGCTCTTAACCCCAGTGTGCAGAAAGGGTCAAAACGTGTTTTTCAGCAGAAATAAACATGTTTCTGCAAGTTTGGTCAACCCCATGTAAGTTATGGGGCAGTAACAGGACACTTTTCAAAACGTGTTTTTCAGCCCGAAATAAACACGTTTTTTCAGACAACTGAATCCCCATGTAACAGCAAGGGTCAGAAGAGCCCACACACTCAGCTCTTAACCCCAGTGTGCAGAAAGGGTCAAAACGTGTTTTTCAGCAGAAATAAACATGTTTCTGCAAGTTTGGTCAACCCCATGTAAGTTATGGGGCAGTAACAGGACACTTTTCAAAACGTGTTTTTCAGCCCGAAATAAACGCGTTTTTTCAGACAACTGAATCCCCATGTAGCAACAAGGCTCAGAAGAGCCCACACACTCAGATCTTAACCCCAGTGTGCTGAAAGTGTCAAAATATGTTTTTCAGCAGAAATAAACATGTTTCTGCAAGTTTGGTCAACCCCATGTAAGTTATGGGGCAGTAACAGTACACTTTTCAAAACGTGTTTTTCAGCCCGAAATAAACGCGTTTTTTCAGACAACTGAATACCCATGTAGCAGCAAGTCTCAGAAGAGCCCACACACTCAGCTCTTAACCCCAGTGTGCAGAAAGGGTCAAAACGTGTTTTTCAGCAGAAATAAACATGTTTCTGCAAGTTTGGTCAACCCCATGTAAGTTATGGGGCAGTAACAGTACACTCTGCAAAACGTGTTTTTCAGCCCGAAATAAACGCGTTTTTTCAGACAACTGAATCCCCATGTAGCAGCAAGGCTCAGAAGAGCCCACACACTCAGATCTTAACCCCAGTGTGCAGAAAGGTTCAAAACATGTTTTTCAGCAGAAATAAACATGTTTCTGCAAGTTTGGTCAACCCCATGTAAGTTATGGGGCAGTAACAGTACACTTTTCAAAACGTGTTTTTCAGCCCGAAATAAACGCGTTTTTTCAGACAACTGAATACCCATGTAGCAGCAAGGCTCAGAAGAGCCCACACACTCAGATCTTAAAACCAGTGTGCAGAAAGGGTCAAAACGTGTTTTTCAGCAGAAATAAACATGTTTCTGCAAGTTTGGTCAACCCCATGTAAGTTATGGGGCAGTAACAGTACACTTTTCAAAACGTGTTTTTCAGCCCGAAATAAACGCGTTTTTTCATACAACTGAATCCCCATGTAGCAGCAAGGCTCAGAAGAGCCCACACACTCAGATCTTAACCCCAGTGTGCTGAAAGTGTCAAAACATGTTTTTCAGCAAAAATAAACATGTTTCTGCAAGTTTGGTCAACCCCATGTAAGTTATGGGGCAATAACAGTACACTTTTCAAAACGTGTTTTTCAGCCCGAAATAAACGCGTTTTTTCAGACAACTGAATCCCCATGTAGCAACAATGCTCAGAAGAGCCCACACACTCAGATCTTAACCCCAGTGTGCTGAAAGTGTCAAAACATGTTTTTCAGCAGAAATAAACATGTTTCTGCAAGTTTGGTCAACCCCATGTAAGTTATGGGGCAGTAACAGTACACTTTTCAAAACGTGTTTTTCAGCCCGAAATAAACGCGTTTTTTCAGACAACTGAATACCCATGTAGCAGCAAGTCTCAGAAGAGCCCACACACTCAGCTCTTAACCCCAGTGTGCAGAGAGGGTCAAAACGTGTTTTTCAGCAGAAATAAACATGTTTCTGCAAGTTTGGTCAACCCCATGTAAGTTATGGGGCAGTAACAGTACACTCTGCAAAACGTGTTTTTCAGCCCGAAATAAACGCGTTTTTTCAGACAACTGAATCCCCATGTAGCAGCAAGGCTCAGAAGAGCCCACACACTCAGATCTTAACCCCAGTGTGCAGAAAGGTTCAAAACATGTTTTTCAGCAGAAATAAACATTTCTCTGCAAGTTTGGTCAACCCCATGTAAGTTATGGGGCAGTAACAGTACACTTTTCAAAACGTGTTTTTCAGCCCGAAATAAACGCGTTTTTTCAGACAACTGAATCCCCATGTAGCAACAAGGCTCAGAAGAGCCCACACACTCAGATCTTAACCCCAGTGTGCTGAAAGTGTCAAAACTTGTTTTTCAGCAGAAATAAACATGTTTCTGCAAGTTTGGTCAACCCCATGTAAGTTATGGGGCAGTAACAGTACACTTTTCAAAACGTGTTTTTCAGCCCGAAATAAACGCGTTTTTTCAGACAACTGAATCCCCATGTAGCAACAAGGCTCAGAAGAGCCCACACACTCAGATCTTAACCCCAGTGTGCTGAAAGTGTCAAAATATGTTTTTCAGCAGAAATAAACATGTTTCTGCAAGTTTGGTCAACCCCATGTAAGTTATGGGGCAGTAACAGTACACTTTTCAAAACGTGTTTTTCAGCCCGAAATAAACGCGTTTTTTCAGACAACTGAATACCCATGTAGCAGCAAGTCTCAGAAGAGCCCACACACTCAGCTCTTAACCCCAGTGTGCAGAAAGGGTCAAAACGTGTTTTTCAGCAGAAATAAACATGTTTCTGCAAGTTTGGTCAACCCCATGTAAGTTATGGGGCAGTAACAGTACACTCTGCAAAACGTGTTTTTCAGCCCGAAATAAACGCGTTTTTTCAGACAACTGAATCCCCATGTAGCAGCAAGGCTCAGAAGAGCCCACACACTCAGATCTTAACCCCAGTGTGCAGAAAGGTTCAAAACATGTTTTTCAGCAGAAATAAACATGTTTCTGCAAGTTTGGTCAACCCCATGTAAGTTATGGGGCAGTAACAGTACACTTTTCAAAACGTGTTTTTCAGCCCGAAATAAACGCGTTTTTTCAGACAACTGAATACCCATGTAGCAGCAAGGCTCAGAAGAGCCCACACACTCAGATCTTAAAACCAGTGTGCAGAAAGGGTCAAAACGTGTTTTTCAGCAGAAATAAACATGTTTCTGCAAGTTTGGTCAACCCCATGTAAGTTATGGGGCAGTAACAGTACACTCTGCAAAACGTGTTTTTCAGCCCGAAATAAACGCGTTTTTTCATACAACTGAATCCCCATGTAGCAGCAAGGCTCAGAAGAGCCCACACACTCAGATCTTAACCCCAGTGTGCTGAAAGTGTCAAAACATGTTTTTCAGCAGAAATAAACATGTTTCTGCAAGTTTGGTCAACCCCATGTAAGTTATGGGGCAGTAACAGTACACTTTTCAAAACGTGTTTTTCAGCCCGAAATAAACGCGTTTTTTCAGACAACTGAATCCCCATGTAGCAACAAGGCTCAGAAGAGCCCACACACTCAGATCTTAACCCCAGTGTGCTGAAAGTGTCAAAACATGTTTTTCAGCAAAAATAAACATGTTTCTGCAAGTTTGGTCAACCCCATGTAAGTTATGGGGCAATAACAGTACACTTTTCAAAACGTGTTTTTCAGCCCGAAATAAACGCGTTTTTTCAGACAACTGAATCCCCATGTAGCAACAATGCTCAGAAGAGCCCACACACTCAGATCTTAACCCCAGTGTGCTGAAAGTGTCAAAACATGTTTTTCAGCAGAAATAAACATGTTTCTGCAAGTTTGGTCAACCCCATGTAAGTTATGGGGCAGTAACAGTACACTTTTCAAAACGTGTTTTTCAGCCCGAAATAAACGCGTTTTTTCAGCCAACTGAATCCCCATGTAGCAGCAAGGCTCAGAAGAGCCCACACACTCAGATTTTAACCCCAGTGTGCAGAAAGGGTCAAAACTTGTTTTTCAGCAGAAATAAACATGTTTCTGCAAGTTTGGTCAACCCCATGTAAGTTATGGGGCAATAACAGTACACTTTTCAAAACGTGTTTTTCAGCCCGAAATAAACGCGTTTTTTCAGACAACTGAATCCCCATGTAGCAGCAAGGCTCAGAAGAGCCCACACACTCAGATCTTAACCCCAGTGTGCTGAAAGTGTCAAAACATGTTTTTCAGCAGAAATAAACATGTTTCTGCAAGTTTGGTCAACCCCATGTAAGTTATGGGGCAGTAACAGTACACTTTTCAAAACGTGTTTTTCAGCCCGAAATAAACGCGTTTTTTCAGACAACTGAATCCCCATGTAGCAGCAAGGCTCAGAAGAGCCCACACACTCAGATCTTAACCCCAGTGTGCAGAAAGGTTCAAAACATGTTTTTCAGCAGAAATAAACATGTTTCTGCAAGTTTGGTCAACCCCATGTAAGTTATGGGGCAGTAACAGTACACTTTTCAAAACGTGTTTTTCAGCCCGAAATAAACGCGTTTTTTCAGCCAACTGAATACCCATGTAGCAGCAAGGCTCAGAAGAGCCCACACACTCAGATCTTAACCCCAGTGTGCAGAAACGGTCAAAACGTGTTTTTCAGCAGAAATAAACATGTTTCTGTAGTTTGGTCAACCCCATGTAAGTTATGGGGCAGTAACAGTACACTCTGCAAAACGTGTTTTTCAGCCCGAAATAAACGCGTTTTTTCAGACAACTGAATCCCCATGTAGCAGCAAGGCTCAGAAGAGCCCACACACTCAGATCTTAACCCCAGTGTGCTGAAAGTGTCAAAACATGTTTTTCAGCAGAAATAAACATGTTTTTGCAAGTTTGGTCAACCCCATTTAAGTTATGGGGCAGTAACAGTACACTTTTCAAAACGTGTTTTTCAGCCCGAAATAAACGCGTTTTTTCAGACAACTGAATCCCCATGTAGCAGCAAGGCTCAGAAGAGCCCACACACTCAGATCTTAACCCCAGTGTGCAGAAAGGTTCAAAACATGTTTTTCAGCAGAAATAAACATGTTTCTGCAAGTTTGGTCAACCCCATGTAAGTTATGGGGCAGTAACAGTACACTTTTCAAAACGTGTTTTTCAGCCCGAAATAAACGCGTTTTTTCAGACAACTGAATCCCCATGTAGCAACAAGGCTCAGAAGAGCCCACACACTCAGATCTTAACCCCAGTGTGCTGAAAGTGTCAAAACATGTTTTTCAGCAGAAATAAACATGTTTCTGCAAGTTTGGTCAACCCCATGTAAGTTATGGGGCAGTAACAGTACACTTTCAAAACGTGTTTTTCAGCCCGAAATAAACGCGTTTTTTTCAGACAACTGAATACCCATGTAGCAGCAAGGCTCAGAAGAGCCCACACACTCAGATCTTAACCCCAGTGTGCTGAAAGTGTCAAAACATGTTTTTCAGCAGAAATAAACATGTTTCTGCAAGTTTGGTCAACCCCATGTAAGTTATGGGGCAGTAACAGTACACTTTTCAAAACGTGTTTTTCAGCCCGAAATAAACGCGTTTTTTCAGACAACTGAATACCCATGTAGCAGCAAGGCTCAGAAGAGCCCACACACTCAGATCTTAAAACCAGTGTGCAGAAAGGGTCAAAACGTGTTTTTCAGCAGAAATAAACATGTTTCTGCAAGTTTGGTCAACCCCATGTAAGTTATGGGGCAGTAACAGTACGCTCTGCAAAACGTGTTTTTCAGCCCGAAATAAACGCGTTTTTTCAGACAACTGAATCCCCATGTAGCAGCAAGGCTCAGAAGAGCCCACACACTCAGATCTTAACCCCAGTGTGCTGAAAGTGTCAAGACATGTTTTTCAGCAGAAATAAACATGTTTCTGCAAGTTTGGTCAACCCCATGTAAGTTATGGGGCAGTAACAGTACACTTTTCAAAACGTGTTTTTCAGCCCGAAATAAACGCGTTTTTTCAGACAACTGAATCCCCATGTAGCAACAAGGCTCAGAAGAGCCCACACACTCAGATCTTAACCCCAGTGTGCTGAAAGTGTCAAAACATGTTTTTCAGCAGAAATAAACATGTTTCTGCAAGTTTGGTCAACCCCATGTAAGTTATGGGGCAGTAACAGTACACTTTTCAAAACGTGTTTTTCAGCCCGAAATAAACGCGTTTTTTCAGACAACTGAATACCCATGTAGCAGCAAGGCTCAGAAGAGCCCACACACTCAGATCTTAAAACCAGTGTGCAGAAAGGGTCAAAACGTGTTTTTCAGCAGAAATAAACATGTTTCTGCAAGTTTGGTCAACCCCATGTAAGTTATGGGGCAGTAACAGTACACTCTGCAAAACGTGTTTTTCAGCCCGAAATAAACGCGTTTTTTCAGACAACTGAATCCCCATGTAGCAGCAAGGCTCAGAAGAGCCCACACACTCAGATCTTAACCCCAGTGTGCTGAAAGTGTCAAGACATGTTTTTCAGCAGAAATAAACATGTTTCTGCAAGTTTGGTCAACCCCATGTAAGTTATGGGGCAGTAACAGTACACTTTTCAAAACGTGTTTTTCAGCCCGAAATAAACGCGTTTTTTCAGACAACTGAATCCCCATGTAGCAACAAGGCTCAGAAGAGCCCACACACTCAGATCTTAACCCCAGTGTGCTGAAAGTGTCAAAATATGTTTTTCAGCAGAAATAAACATGTTTCTGCAAGTTTGGTCAACCCCATGTAAGTTATGGGGCAGTAACAGTACACTTTTCAAAACGTGTTTTTCAGCCCGAAATAAACGCGTTTTTTCAGACAACTGAATACCCATGTAGCAGCAAGTCTCAGAAGAGCCCACACACTCAGCTCTTAACCCCAGTGTGCAGAAAGGGTCAAAACGTGTTTTTCAGCAGAAATAAACATGTTTCTGCAAGTTTGGTCAACCCCATGTAAGTTATGGGGCAGTAACAGTACACTCTGCAAAACGTGTTTTTCAGCCCGAAATAAACGCGTTTTTTCAGACAACTGAATCCCCATGTAGCAGCAAGGCTCAGAAGAGCCCACACACTCAGATCTTAACCCCAGTGTGCAGAAAGGTTCAAAACATGTTTTTCAGCAGAAATAAACATGTTTCTGCAAGTTTGGTCAACCCCATGTAAGTTATGGGGCAGTAACAGTACACTTTTCAAAACGTGTTTTTCAGCCCGAAATAAACGCGTTTTTTCAGACAACTGAATACCCATGTAGCAGCAAGGCTCAGAAGAGCCCACACACTCAGATCTTAAAACCAGTGTGCAGAAAGGGTCAAAACGTGTTTTTCAGCAGAAATAAACATGTTTCTGCAAGTTTGGTCAACCCCATGTAAGTTATGGGGCAGTAACAGTACACTTTTCAAAACGTGTTTTTCAGCCCGAAATAAACGCGTTTTTTCATACAACTGAATCCCCATGTAGCAGCAAGGCTCAGAAGAGCCCACACACTCAGATCTTAACCCCAGTGTGCTGAAAGTGTCAAAACATGTTTTTCAGCAAAAATAAACATGTTTCTGCAAGTTTGGTCAACCCCATGTAAGTTATGGGGCAATAACAGTACACTTTTCAAAACGTGTTTTTCAGCCCGAAATAAACGCGTTTTTTCAGACAACTGAATCCCCATGTAGCAACAATGCTCAGAAGAGCCCACACACTCAGATCTTAACCCCAGTGTGCTGAAAGTGTCAAAACATGTTTTTCAGCAGAAATAAACATGTTTCTGCAAGTTTGGTCAACCCCATGTAAGTTATGGGGCAGTAACAGTACACTTTTCAAAACGTGTTTTTCAGCCCGAAATAAACGCGTTTTTTCAGACAACTGAATACCCATGTAGCAGCAAGTCTCAGAAGAGCCCACACACTCAGCTCTTAACCCCAGTGTGCAGAGAGGGTCAAAACGTGTTTTTCAGCAGAAATAAACATGTTTCTGCAAGTTTGGTCAACCCCATGTAAGTTATGGGGCAGTAACAGTACACTCTGCAAAACGTGTTTTTCAGCCCGAAATAAACGCGTTTTTTCAGACAACTGAATCCCCATGTAGCAGCAAGGCTCAGAAGAGCCCACACACTCAGATCTTAACCCCAGTGTGCAGAAAGGTTCAAAACATGTTTTTCAGCAGAAATAAACATTTCTCTGCAAGTTTGGTCAACCCCATGTAAGTTATGGGGCAGTAACAGTACACTTTTCAAAACGTGTTTTTCAGCCCGAAATAAACGCGTTTTTTCAGACAACTGAATCCCCATGTAGCAACAAGGCTCAGAAGAGCCCACACACTCAGATCTTAACCCCAGTGTGCTGAAAGTGTCAAAACTTGTTTTTCAGCAGAAATAAACATGTTTCTGCAAGTTTGGTCAACCCCATGTAAGTTATGGGGCAGTAACAGTACACTTTTCAAAACGTGTTTTTCAGCCCGAAATAAACGCGTTTTTTCAGACAACTGAATCCCCATGTAGCAACAAGGCTCAGAAGAGCCCACACACTCAGATCTTAACCCCAGTGTGCTGAAAGTGTCAAAATATGTTTTTCAGCAGAAATAAACATGTTTCTGCAAGTTTGGTCAACCCCATGTAAGTTATGGGGCAGTAACAGTACACTTTTCAAAACGTGTTTTTCAGCCCGAAATAAACGCGTTTTTTCAGACAACTGAATACCCATGTAGCAGCAAGTCTCAGAAGAGCCCACACACTCAGCTCTTAACCCCAGTGTGCAGAAAGGGTCAAAACGTGTTTTTCAGCAGAAATAAACATGTTTCTGCAAGTTTGGTCAACCCCATGTAAGTTATGGGGCAGTAACAGTACACTCTGCAAAACGTGTTTTTCAGCCCGAAATAAACGCGTTTTTTCAGACAACTGAATCCCCATGTAGCAGCAAGGCTCAGAAGAGCCCACACACTCAGATCTTAACCCCAGTGTGCAGAAAGGTTCAAAACATGTTTTTCAGCAGAAATAAACATGTTTCTGCAAGTTTGGTCAACCCCATGTAAGTTATGGGGCAGTAACAGTACACTTTTCAAAACGTGTTTTTCAGCCCGAAATAAACGCGTTTTTTCAGACAACTGAATACCCATGTAGCAGCAAGGCTCAGAAGAGCCCACACACTCAGATCTTAAAACCAGTGTGCAGAAAGGGTCAAAACGTGTTTTTCAGCAGAAATAAACATGTTTCTGCAAGTTTGGTCAACCCCATGTAAGTTATGGGGCAGTAACAGTACACTCTGCAAAACGTGTTTTTCAGCCCGAAATAAACGCGTTTTTTCATACAACTGAATCCCCATGTAGCAGCAAGGCTCAGAAGAGCCCACACACTCAGATCTTAACCCCAGTGTGCTGAAAGTGTCAAAACATGTTTTTCAGCAGAAATAAACATGTTTCTGCAAGTTTGGTCAACCCCATGTAAGTTATGGGGCAGTAACAGTACACTTTTCAAAACGTGTTTTTCAGCCCGAAATAAACGCGTTTTTTCAGACAACTGAATCCCCATGTAGCAACAAGGCTCAGAAGAGCCCACACACTCAGATCTTAACCCCAGTGTGCTGAAAGTGTCAAAACATGTTTTTCAGCAAAAATAAACATGTTTCTGCAAGTTTGGTCAACCCCATGTAAGTTATGGGGCAATAACAGTACACTTTTCAAAACGTGTTTTTCAGCCCGAAATAAACGCGTTTTTTCAGACAACTGAATCCCCATGTAGCAACAATGCTCAGAAGAGCCCACACACTCAGATCTTAACCCCAGTGTGCTGAAAGTGTCAAAACATGTTTTTCAGCAGAAATAAACATGTTTCTGCAAGTTTGGTCAACCCCATGTAAGTTATGGGGCAGTAACAGTACACTTTTCAAAACGTGTTTTTCAGCCCGAAATAAACGCGTTTTTTCAGACAACTGAATACCCATGTAGCAGCAAGGCTCAGAAGAGCCCACACACTCAGATCTTAACCCCAGTGTGCAGAAAGGGTCAAAACGTGTTTTTCAGCAGAAATAAACATGTTTCTGCAAGTTTGGTCAACCCCATGTAAGTTATGGGGCAGTAACAGTACACTCTGCAAAACGTGTTTTTCAGCCCGAAATAAACGCGTTTTTTCAGACAACTGAATCCCCATGTAGCAGCAAGGCTCAGAAGAGCCCACACACTCAGATCTTAACCCCAGTGTGCAGAAAGGTTCAAAACATGTTTTTCAGCAGAAATAAACATGTTTCTGCAAGTTTGGTCAACCCCATGTAAGTTATGGGGCAGTAACAGTACACTTTTCAAAACGTGTTTTTCAGCCCGAAATAAACGCGTTTTTTCAGACAACTGAATACCCATGTAGCAGCAAGGCTCAGAAGAGCCCACACACTCAGATCTTAACCCCAGTGTGCAGAAAGGGTCAAAACGTGTTTTTCAGCAGAAATAAACATGTTTCTGCAAGTTTGGTCAACCCCATGTAAGTTATGGGGCAGTAACAGTACACTCTGCAAAACGTGTTTTTCAGCCCGAAATAAACGCGTTTTTTCAGACAACTGAATCCCCATGTAGCAGCAAGGCTCAGAAGAGCCCACACACTCAGATCTTAACCCCAGTGTGCAGAAAGGTTCAAAACATGTTTTTCAGCAGAAATAAACATGTTTCTGCAAGTTTGGTCAACCCCATGTAAGTTATGGGGCAGTAACAGTACACTTTTCAAAACGTGTTTTTCAGCCCGAAATAAACGCGTTTTTTCAGACAACTGAATACCCATGTAGCAGCAAGGCTCAGAAGAGTCCACACACTCAGATCTTAACCCCAGTGTGCAGAAAGGGTCAAAGCGTGTTTTTCAGCAGAAATAAACATGTTTCTGCAAGTTTGGTCAACCCCATGTAAGTTATGGGGTAGTAACAGTACACTCTGCAAAACGTGTTTTTCAGCCCGAAATAAACGCGTTTTTTCAGACAACTGAATCCCCATGTAGCAGCAAGGCTCAGAAGAGCCCACACACTCAGATCTTAACCCCAGTGTGCAGAGAGGGTCAAAACGTGTTTTTCAGCAGAAATAAACATGTTTCTGCAAGTTTGGTCAACCCCATGTAAGTTATGGGGCAGTAACAGTACACTCTGCAAAACGTGTTTTTCAGCCCGAAATAAACGCGTTTTTTCAGACAACTGAATCCCCATGTAGCAGCAAGGCTCAGAAGAGCCCACACACTCAGATCTTAACCCCAGTGTGCAGAAAGGTTCAAAACATGTTTTTCAGCAGAAATAAACATGTCTCTGCAAGTTTGGTCAACCCCATGTAAGTTATGGGGCAGTAACAGTACACTTTTCAAAACATGTTTTTCAGCCCGAAATAAACGCGTTTTTTCAGACAACTGAATCCCCATGTAGCAACAAGGCTCAGAAGAGCCCACACACTCAGATCTTAACCCCAGTGTGCTGAAAGTGTCAAAACTTGTTTTTCAGCAGAAATAAACATGTTTCTGCAAGTTTGGTCAACCCCATGTAAGTTATGGGGCAGTAACAGTACACTTTTCAAAACGTGTTTTTCAGCCCGAAATAAACGCGTTTTTTCAGACAACTGAATCCCCATGTAGCAACAAGGCTCAGAAGAGCCCACACACTCAGATCTTAACCCCAGTGTGCTGAAAGTGTCAAAATATGTTTTTCAGCAGAAATAAACATGTTTCTGCAAGTTTGGTCAACCCCATGTAAGTTATGGGGCAGTAACAGTACACTTTTCAAAACGTGTTTTTCAGCCCGAAATAAACGCGTTTTTTCAGACAACTGAATACCCATGTAGCAGCAAGTCTCAGAAGAGCCCACACACTCAGCTCTTAACCCCAGTGTGCAGAAAGGGTCAAAACGTGTTTTTCAGCAGAAATAAACATGTTTCTGCAAGTTTGGTCAACCCCATGTAAGTTATGGGGCAGTAACAGTACACTCTGCAAAACGTGTTTTTCAGCCCGAAATAAACGCGTTTTTTCAGACAACTGAATCCCCATGTAGCAGCAAGGCTCAGAAGAGCCCACACACTCAGATCTTAACCCCAGTGTGCAGAAAGGTTCAAAACATGTTTTTCAGCAGAAATAAACATGTTTCTGCAAGTTTGGTCAACCCCATGTAAGTTATGGGGCAGTAACAGTACACTTTTCAAAACGTGTTTTTCAGCCCGAAATAAACGCGTTTTTTCAGACAACTGAATACCCATGTAGCAGCAAGGCTCAGAAGAGCCCACACACTCAGATCTTAAAACCAGTGTGCAGAAAGGGTCAAAACGTGTTTTTCAGCAGAAATAAACATGTTTCTGCAAGTTTGGTCAACCCCATGTAAGTTATGGGGCAGTAACAGTACACTCTGCAAAACGTGTTTTTCAGCCCGAAATAAACGCGTTTTTTCATACAACTGAATCCCCATGTAGCAGCAAGGCTCAGAAGAGCCCACACACTCAGATCTTAACCCCAGTGTGCTGAAAGTGTCAAAACATGTTTTTCAGCAGAAATAAACATGTTTCTGCAAGTTTGGTCAACCCCATGTAAGTTATGGGGCAGTAACAGTACACTTTTCAAAACGTGTTTTTCAGCCCGAAATAAACGCGTTTTTTCAGACAACTGAATCCCCATGTAGCAACAAGGCTCAGAAGAGCCCACACACTCAGATCTTAACCCCAGTGTGCTGAAAGTGTCAAAACATGTTTTTCAGCAAAAATAAACATGTTTCTGCAAGTTTGGTCAACCCCATGTAAGTTATGGGGCAATAACAGTACACTTTTCAAAACGTGTTTTTCAGCCCGAAATAAACGCGTTTTTTCAGACAACTGAATCCCCATGTAGCAACAATGCTCAGAAGAGCCCACACACTCAGATCTTAACCCCAGTGTGCTGAAAGTGTCAAAACATGTTTTTCAGCAGAAATAAACATGTTTCTGCAAGTTTGGTCAACCCCATGTAAGTTATGGGGCAGTAACAGTACACTTTTCAAAACGTGTTTTTCAGCCCGAAATAAACGCGTTTTTTCAGACAACTGAATACCCATGTAGCAGCAAGGCTCAGAAGAGCCCACACACTCAGATCTTAACCCCAGTGTGCAGAAAGGGTCAAAACGTGTTTTTCAGCAGAAATAAACATGTTTCTGCAAGTTTGGTCAACCCCATGTAAGTTATGGGGCAGTAACAGTACACTCTGCAAAACGTGTTTTTCAGCCCGAAATAAACGCGTTTTTTCAGACAACTGAATCCCCATGTAGCAGCAAGGCTCAGAAGAGCCCACACACTCAGATCTTAACCCCAGTGTGCAGAAAGGTTCAAAACATGTTTTTCAGCAGAAATAAACATGTTTCTGCAAGTTTGGTCAACCCCATGTAAGTTATGGGGCAGTAACAGTACACTTTTCAAAACGTGTTTTTCAGCCCGAAATAAACGCGTTTTTTCAGACAACTGAATACCCATGTAGCAGCAAGGCTCAGAAGAGCCCACACACTCAGATCTTAACCCCAGTGTGCAGAAAGGGTCAAAACGTGTTTTTCAGCAGAAATAAACATGTTTCTGCAAGTTTGGTCAACCCCATGTAAGTTATGGGGCAGTAACAGTACACTCTGCAAAACGTGTTTTTCAGCCCGAAATAAACGCGTTTTTTCAGACAACTGAATCCCCATGTAGCAGCAAGGCTCAGAAGAGCCCACACACTCAGATCTTAACCCCAGTGTGCAGAAAGGTTCAAAACATGTTTTTCAGCAGAAATAAACATGTTTCTGCAAGTTTGGTCAACCCCATGTAAGTTATGGGGCAGTAACAGTACACTTTTCAAAACGTGTTTTTCAGCCCGAAATAAACGCGTTTTTTCAGACAACTGAATACCCATGTAGCAGCAAGGCTCAGAAGAGTCCACACACTCAGATCTTAACCCCAGTGTGCAGAAAGGGTCAAAGCGTGTTTTTCAGCAGAAATAAACATGTTTCTGCAAGTTTGGTCAACCCCATGTAAGTTATGGGGTAGTAACAGTACACTCTGCAAAACGTGTTTTTCAGCCCGAAATAAACGCGTTTTTTCAGACAACTGAATCCCCATGTAGCAGCAAGGCTCAGAAGAGCCCACACACTCAGATCTTAACCCCAGTGTGCAGAAAGGTTCAAAACATGTTTTTCAGCAGAAATAAACATGTCTCTGCAAGTTTGGTCAACCCCATGTAAGTTATGGGGCAGTAACAGTACACTTTTCAAAACGTGTTTTTCAGCCCGAAATAAACGCGTTTTTTCAGACAACTGAATCCCCATGTAGCAACAAGGCTCAGAAGAGCCCACACACTCAGATCTTAACCCCAGTGTGCTGAAAGTGTCAAAACTTGTTTTTCAGCAGAAATAAACATGTTTCTGCAAGTTTGGTCAACCCCATGTAAGTTATGGGGCAATAACAGTACACTTTTCAAAACGTGTTTTTCAGCTCGAAATAAACGCGTTTTTTCAGACAACTGAATCCCCATGTAGCAACAATGCTCAGAAGAGCCCACACACTCAGATCTTAACCCCAGTGTGCTGAAAGTGTCAAAACATGTTTTTCAGCAGAAATAAACATGTTTCTGCAAGTTTGGTCAACCCCATGTAAGTTATGGGGCAGTAACAGTACACTTTTCAAAACGTGTTTTTCAGCCCGAAATAAACGCGTTTTTTCAGACAACTGAATACCCATGTAGCAGCAAGGCTCAGAAGAGCCCACACACTCAGATCTTAACCCCAGTGTGCAGAAAGGGTCAAAACGTGTTTTTCAGCAGAAATAAACATGTTTCTGCAAGTTTGGTCAACCCCATGTAAGTTATGGGGCAGTAACAGTACACTCTGCAAAACGTGTTTTTCAGCCCGAAATAAACGCGTTTTTTCAGACAACTGAATCCCCATGTAGCAGCAAGGCTCAGAAGAGCCCACACACTCAGATCTTAACCCCAGTGTGCAGAAAGGTTCAAAACATGTTTTTCAGCAGAAATAAACATGTCTCTGCAAGTTTGGTCAACCCCATGTAAGTTATGGGGCAGTAACAGTACACTTTTCAAAACGTGTTTTTCAGCCCGAAATAAACGCGTTTTTTCAGACAACTGAATCCCCATGTAGCAACAAGGCTCAGAAGAGCCCACACACTCAGATCTTAACCCCAGTGTGCTGAAAGTGTCAAAACTTGTTTTTCAGCAGAAATAAACATGTTTCTGCAAGTTTGGTCAACCCCATGTAAGTTATGGGGCAATAACAGTACACTTTTCAAAACGTGTTTTTCAGCCCGAAATAAACGCGTTTTTTCAGACAACTGAATCCCCATGTAGCAACAATGCTCAGAAGAGCCCACACACTCAGATCTTAACCCCAGTGTGCTGAAAGTGTCAAAACATGTTTTTCAGCAGAAATAAACATGTTTCTGCAAGTTTGGTCAACCCCATGTAAGTTATGGGGCAGTAACAGTACACTTTTCAAAACGTGTTTTTCAGCCCGAAATAAACGCGTTTTTTCAGACAACTGAATACCCATGTAGCAGCAAGGCTCAGAAGAGCCCACACACTCAGATCTTAACCCCAGTGTGCAGAAAGGGTCAAAACGTGTTTTTCAGCAGAAATAAACATGTTTCTGCAAGTTTGGTCAACCCCATGTAAGTTATGGGGCAGTAACAGTACACTCTGCAAAACGTGTTTTTCAGCCCGAAATAAACGCGTTTTTTCAGACAACTGAATCCCCATGTAGCAGCAAGGCTCAGAAGAGCCCACACACTCAGATCTTAACCCCAGTGTGCAGAAAGGTTCAAAACATGTTTTTCAGCAGAAATAAACATGTTTCTGCAAGTTTGGTCAACCCCATGTAAGTTATGGGGCAGTAACAGTACACTTTTCAAAACGTGTTTTTCAGCCCGAAATAAACGCGTTTTTTCAGACAACTGAATACCCATGTAGCAGCAAGGCTCAGAAGAGCCCACACACTCAGATCTTAACCCCAGTGTGCAGAAAGGGTCAAAACGTGTTTTTCAGCAGAAATAAACATGTTTCTGCAAGTTTGGTCAACCCCATGTAAGTTATGGGGCAGTAACAGTACACTCTGCAAAACGTGTTTTTCAGCCCGAAATAAACGCGTTTTTTCAGACAACTGAATCCCCATGTAGCAGCAAGGCTCAGAAGAGCCCACACACTCAGATCTTAACCCCAGTGTGCAGAAAGGTTCAAAACATGTTTTTCAGCAGAAATAAACATGTTTCTGCAAGTTTGGTCAACCCCATGTAAGTTATGGGGCAGTAACAGTACACTTTTCAAAACGTGTTTTTCAGCCCGAAATAAACGCGTTTTTTCAGACAACTGAATACCCATGTAGCAGCAAGGCTCAGAAGAGCCCACACACTCAGATCTTAACCCCAGTGTGCAGAAAGGGTCAAAACGTGTTTTTCAGCAGAAATAAACATGTTTCTGCAAGTTTGGTCAACCCCATGTAAGTTATGGGGCAGTAACAGTACACTCTGCAAAACGTGTTTTTCAGCCCGAAATAAACGCGTTTTTTCAGACAACTGAATCCCCATGTAGCAGCAAGGCTCAGAAGAGCCCACACACTCAGATCTTAACCCCAGTGTGCAGAAAGGTTCAAAACATGTTTTTCAGCAGAAATAAACATGTTTCTGCAAGTTTGGTCAACCCCATGTAAGTTATGGGGCAGTAACAGTACACTTTTCAAAACGTGTTTTTCAGCCCGAAATAAACGCGTTTTTTCAGACAACTGAATACCCATGTAGCAGCAAGGCTCAGAAGAGCCCACACACTCAGATCTTAACCCCAGTGTGCAGAAAGGGTCAAAACGTGTTTTTCAGCAGAAATAAACATGTTTCTGCAAGTTTGGTCAACCCCATGTAAGTTATGGGGCAGTAACAGTACACTCTGCAAAACGTGTTTTTCAGCCCGAAATAAACGCGTTTTTTCAGACAACTGAATCCCCATGTAGCAGCAAGGCTCAGAAGAGCCCACACACTCAGATCTTAACCCCAGTGTGCAGAAAGGTTCAAAACATGTTTTTCAGCAGAAATAAACATGTTTCTGCAAGTTTGGTCAACCCCATGTAAGTTATGGGGCAGTAACAGTACACTTTTCAAAACGTGTTTTTCAGCCCGAAATAAACGCGTTTTTTCAGACAACTGAATACCCATGTAGCAGCAAGGCTCAGAAGAGTCCACACACTCAGATCTTAACCCCAGTGTGCAGAAAGGGTCAAAGCGTGTTTTTCAGCAGAAATAAACATGTTTCTGCAAGTTTGGTCAACCCCATGTAAGTTATGGGGCAGTAACAGTACACTCTGCAAAACGTGTTTTTCAGCCCGAAATAAACGCGTTTTTTCAGACAACTGAATCCCCATGTAGCAGCAAGGCTCAGAAGAGCCCACACACTCAGATCTTAACCCCAGTGTGCAGAAAGGTTCAAAACATGTTTTTCAGCAGAAATAAACATGTCTCTGCAAGTTTGGTCAACCCCATGTAAGTTATGGGGCAGTAACAGTACACTTTTCAAAACGTGTTTTTCAGCCCGAAATAAACGCGTTTTTTCAGACAACTGAATCCCCATGTAGCAACAAGGCTCAGAAGAGCCCACACACTCAGATCTTAACCCCAGTGTGCTGAAAGTGTCAAAACTTGTTTTTCAGCAGAAATAAACATGTTTCTGCAAGTTTGGTCAACCCCATGTAAGTTATGGGGCAATAACAGTACACTTTTCAAAACGTGTTTTTCAGCCCGAAATAAACGCGTTTTTTCAGACAACTGAATCCCCATGTAGCAACAATGCTCAGAAGAGCCCACACACTCAGATCTTAACCCCAGTGTGCTGAAAGTGTCAAAACATGTTTTTCAGCAGAAATAAACATGTTTCTGCAAGTTTGGTCAACCCCATGTAAGTTATGGGGCAGTAACAGTACACTTTTCAAAACGTGTTTTTCAGCCCGAAATAAACGCGTTTTTTCAGACAACTGAATACCCATGTAGCAGCAAGGCTCAGAAGAGCCCACACACTCAGATCTTAACCCCAGTGTGCAGAAAGGGTCAAAACGTGTTTTTCAGCAGAAATAAACATGTTTCTGCAAGTTTGGTCAACCCCATGTAAGTTATGGGGCAGTAACAGTACACTCTGCAAAACGTGTTTTTCAGCCCGAAATAAACGCGTTTTTTCAGACAACTGAATCCCCATGTAGCAGCAAGGCTCAGAAGAGCCCACACACTCAGATCTTAACCCCAGTGTGCAGAAAGGTTCAAAACATGTTTTTCAGCAGAAATAAACATGTTTCTGCAAGTTTGGTCAACCCCATGTAAGTTATGGGGCAGTAACAGTACACTTTTCAAAACGTGTTTTTCAGCCCGAAATAAACGCGTTTTTTCAGACAACTGAATACCCATGTAGCAGCAAGGCTCAGAAGAGCCCACACACTCAGATCTTAACCCCAGTGTGCAGAAAGGGTCAAAGCGTGTTTTTCAGCAGAAATAAACATGTTTCTGCAAGTTTGGTCAACCCCATGTAAGTTATGGGGCAGTAACAGTACACTCTGCAAAACGTGTTTTTCAGCCCGAAATAAACGCGTTTTTTCAGACAACTGAATCCCCATGTAGCAGCAAGGCTCAGAAGAGCCCACACACTCAGATCTTAACCCCAGTGTGCAGAAAGGTTCAAAACATGTTTTTCAGCAGAAATAAACATGTCTCTGCAAGTTTGGTCAACCCCATGTAAGTTATGGGGCAGTAACAGTACACTTTTCAAAACGTGTTTTTCAGCCCGAAATAAACGCGTTTTTTCAGACAACTGAATCCCCATGTAGCAACAAGGCTCAGAAGAGCCCACACACTCAGATCTTAACCCCAGTGTGCTGAAAGTGTCAAAACTTGTTTTTCAGCAGAAATAAACATGTTTCTGCAAGTTTGGTCAACCCCATGTAAGTAATGGGGCAGTAACAGTACACTTTTCAAAACGTGTTTTTCAGCCCGAAATAAACGCGTTTTTTCAGACAACTGAATACCCATGTAGCAGCAAGGCTCAGAAGAGCCCACACACTCAGATCTTAACCCCAGTGTGCTGAAAGTGTCAAAACATGTTTTTCAGCAGAAATAAACATGTTTCTGCAAGTTTGGTCAACCCCATGTAAGTTATGGGGCAGTAACAGTACACTTTTCAAAACGTGTTTTTCAGCCCGAAATAAACGCGTTTTTTCAGACAACTGAATCCCCATGTAGCAGCAAGGCTCAGAAGAGCCCACACACTCAGATCTTAACCCCAGTGTGCTGAAAGTGTCAAAACATGTTTTTCAGCAGAAATAAACATGTTTCTGCAAGTTTGGTCAACCCCATGTAAGTTATGGGGCAGTAACAGTACACTTTTCAAAACGTGTTTTTCAGCCCGAAATAAACGCGTTTTTTCAGACAACTGAATCCCCATGTAGCAGCAAGGCTCAGAAGAGCCCACACACTCAGATCTTAACCCCAGTGTGCAGAAAGGGTCAAAGCGTGTTTTTCAGCAGAAATAAACATGTTTCTGCAAGTTTGGTCAACCCCATGTAAGTTATGGGGCAGTAACAGTACACTCTGCAAAACGTGTTTTTCAGCCCGAAATAAACGCGTTTTTTCAGACAACTGAATCCCCATGTAGCAGCAAGGCTCAGAAGAGCCCACACACTCAGATCTTAACCCCAGTGTGCAGAAAGGTTCAAAACATGTTTTTCAGCAGAAATAAACATGTCTCTGCAAGTTTGGTCAACCCCATGTAAGTTATGGGGCAGTAACAGTACACTTTTCAAAACGTGTTTTTCAGCCCGAAATAAACGCGTTTTTTCAGACAACTGAATCCCCATGTAGCAACAAGGCTCAGAAGAGCCCACACACTCAGATCTTAACCCCAGTGTGCTGAAAGTGTCAAAACTTGTTTTTCAGCAAAAATAAACATGTTTCTGCAAGTTTGGTCAACCCCATGTAAGTAATGGGGCAGTAACAGTACACTTTTCAAAACGTGTTTTTCAGCCCGAAATAAACGCGTTTTTTCAGACAACTGAATACCCTTGTAGCAGCAAGGCTCAGAAGAGCCCACACACTCAGATCTTAACCCCAGTGTGCTGAAAGTGTCAAAACATGTTTTTCAGCAGAAATAAACATGTTTCTGCAAGTTTGGTCAACCCCATGTAAGTTATGGGGCAGTAACAGTACACTTTTCAAAACGTGTTTTTCAGCCCGAAATAAACGCGTTTTTTCAGACAACTGAATCCCCATGTAGCAGCAAGGCTCAGAAGAGCCCACACACTCAGATCTTAACCCCAGTGTGCTGAAAGTGTCAAAACATGTTTTTCAGCAGAAATAAACATGTTTCTGCAAGTTTGGTCAACCCCATGTAAGTTATGGGGCAGTAACAGTACACTTTTCAAAACGTGTTTTTCAGCCCGAAATAAACGCGTTTTTTCAGACAACTGAATCCCCATGTAGCAACAAGGCTCAGAAGAGCCCACACACTCAGATCTTAACCCCAGTGTGCTGAAAGTGTCAAAACATGTTTTTCAGCAGAAATAAACATGTTTCTGCAAGTTTGGTCAACCCCATGTAAGTTATGGGGCAGTAACAGTACACTTTTCAAAACGTGTTTTTCAGCCCGAAATAAACGCGTTTTTTCAGACAACTGAATCCCCATGTAGCAGCAAGGCTCAGAAGAGCCCACACACTCAGATCTTAACCCCAGTGTGCTGAAAGTGTCAAAACATGTTTTTCAGCAGAAATAAACATGTTTCTGCAAGTTTGGTCAACCCCATGTAAGTTATGGGGCAGTAACAGTACACTTTTCAAAACGTGTTTTTCAGCCCGAAATAAATGCGTTTTTTCAGACAACTGAATCCCCATGTAGCAACAAGGCTCAGAAGAGCCCACACACTCAGATCTTAACCCCAGTGTGCTGAAAGTGTCAAGACATGTTTTTCAGCAGAAATAAACATGTTTCTGCAAGTTTGGTCAACCCCATGTAAGTTATGGGGCAGTAACAGTACACTTTTCAAAACGTGTTTTTCAGCCCGAAATAAACGCGTTTTTTCAGACAACTGAATCCCCATGTAGCAACAAGGCTCAGAAGAGCCCACACACTCAGATCTTAACCCCAGTGTGCAGAAAGGTTCAAAACATGTTTTTCAGCAGAAATAAACATGTTTCTGCAAGTTTGGTCAACCCCATGTAAGTTATGGGGCAGTAACAGTACACTTTTCAAAACGTGTTTTTCAGCCCGAAATAAACGCGTTTTTTCAGACAACTGAATCCCCATGTAGCAACAAGGCTCAGAAGAGCCCACACACTCAGATCTTAACCCCAGTGTGCTGAAAGTGTCAAAACATGTTTTTCAGCAGAAATAAACATGTTTCTGCAAGTTTGGTCAACCCCATGTAAGTTATGGGGCAGTAACAGTACACTTTTCAAAACGTGTTTTTCAGCCCGAAATAAACGCGTTTTTTCAGACAACTGAATCCCCATGTAGCAGCAAGGCTCAGAAGAGCCCACACACTCAGATCTTAACCCCAGTGTGCTGAAAGTGTCAAAACATGTTTTTCAGCAGAAATAAACATGTTTCTGCAAGTTTGGTCAACCCCATGTAAGTTATGGGGCAGTAACAGTACACTTTTCAAAACGTGTTTTTCAGCCCGAAATAAATGCGTTTTTTCAGACAACTGAATCCCCATGTAGCAACAAGGCTCAGAAGAGCCCACACACTCAGATCTTAACCCCAGTGTGCTGAAAGTGTCAAGACATGTTTTTCAGCAGAAATAAACATGTTTCTGCAAGTTTGGTCAACCCCATGTAAGTTATGGGGCAGTAACAGTACACTTTTCAAAACGTGTTTTTCAGCCCGAAATAAACGCGTTTTTTCAGACAACTGAATCCCCATGTAGCAACAAGGCTCAGAAGAGCCCACACACTCAGATCTTAACCCCAGTGTGCTAAAAGTGTCAAAATATGTTTTTCAGCAGAAATAAACATGTTTCTGCCAGTTTGGTCAACCCCATGTAAGTTATGGGGCAGTAACAGTACACTTTTCAAAACGTGTTTTTCAGCCCGAAATAAACGCGTTTTTTCAGACAACTGAATACCCATGTAGCAGCAAGTCTCAGAAGAGCCCACACACTCAGCTCTTAACCCCAGTGTGCAGAAAGGGTCAAAACGTGTTTTTCAGCAGAAATAAACATGTTTCTGCAAGTTTGGTCAACCCCATGTAAGTTATGGGGCAGTAACAGTACACTCTGCAAAACGTGTTTTTCAGCCCGAAATAAACGCGTTTTTTCAGACAACTGAATCCCCATGTAGCAGCAAGGCTCAGAAGAGCCCACACACTCAGATCTTAACCCCAGTGTGCAGAAAGGTTCAAAACATGTTTTTCAGCAGAAATAAACATGTTTCTGCAAGTTTGGTCAACCCCATGTAAGTTATGGGGCAGTAACAGTACACTTTTCAAAACGTGTTTTTCAGCCCGAAATAAACGCGTTTTTTCAGACAACTGAATACCCATGTAGCAGCAAGGCTCAGAAGAGCCCACACACTCAGATCTTAAAACCAGTGTGCAGAAAGGGTCAAAACGTGTTTTTCAGCAGAAATAAACATGTTTCTGCAAGTTTGGTCAACCCCATGTAAGTTATGGGGCAGTAACAGTACACTTTTCAAAACGTGTTTTTCAGCCCGAAATAAACGCGTTTTTTCAGACAACTGAATCCCCATGTAGCAACAAGGCTCAGAAGAGCCCACACACTCAGATCTTAACCCCAGTGTGCTGAAAGTGTCAAAACATGTTTTTCAGCAGAAATAAACATGTTTCTGCAAGTTTGGTCAACCCCATGTAAGTTATGGGGCAATAACAGTACACTTTTCAAAACGTGTTTTTCAGCCCGAAATAAACGCGTTTTTTCAGACAACTGAATCCCCATGTAGCAACAATGCTCAGAAGAGCCCACACACTCAGATCTTAACCCCAGTGTGCTGAAAGTGTCAAAACATGTTTTTCAGCAGAAATAAACATGTTTCTGCAAGTTTGGTCAACCCCATGTAAGTTATGGGGCAGTAACAGTACACTTTTCAAAACGTGTTTTTCAGCCCGAAATAAACGCGTTTTTTCAGACAACTGAATACCCATGTAGCAGCAAGGCTCAGAAGAGCCCACACACTCAGATCTTAACCCCAGTGTGCAGAAAGGGTCAAAACGTGTTTTTCAGCAGAAATAAACATGTTTCTGCAAGTTTGGTCAACCCCATGTAAGTTATGGGGCAGTAACAGTACACTCTGCAAAACGTGTTTTTCAGCCCGAAATAAACGCGTTTTTTCAGACAACTGAATCCCCATGTAGCAGCAAGGCTCAGAAGAGCCCACACACTCAGATCTTAACCCCAGTGTGCAGAAAGGTTCAAAACATGTTTTTCAGCAGAAATAAACATGTTTCTGCAAGTTTGGTCAACCCCATGTAAGTTATGGGGCAGTAACAGTACACTTTTCAAAACGTGTTTTTCAGCCCGAAATAAACGCGTTTTTTCAGACAACTGAATACCCATGTAGCAGCAAGGCTCAGAAGAGCCCACACACTCAGATCTTAACCCCAGTGTGCAGAAAGGGTCAAAGCGTGTTTTTCAGCAGAAATAAACATGTTTCTGCAAGTTTGGTCAACCCCATGTAAGTTATGGGGCAGTAACAGTACACTCTGCAAAACGTGTTTTTCAGCCCGAAATAAACGCGTTTTTTCAGACAACTGAATCCCCATGTAGCAGCAAGGCTCAGAAGAGCCCACACACTCAGATCTTAACCCCAGTGTGCAGAAAGGTTCAAAACATGTTTTTCAGCAGAAATAAACATGTCTCTGCAAGTTTGGTCAACCCCATGTAAGTTATGGGGCAGTAACAGTACACTTTTCAAAACGTGTTTTTCAGCCCGAAATAAACGCGTTTTTTCAGACAACTGAATCCCCATGTAGCAACAAGGCTCAGAAGAGCCCACACACTCAGATCTTAACCCCAGTGTGCTGAAAGTGTCAAAACTTGTTTTTCAGCAGAAATAAACATGTTTCTGCAAGTTTGGTCAACCCCATGTAAGTAATGGGGCAGTAACAGTACACTTTTCAAAACGTGTTTTTCAGCCCGAAATAAACGCGTTTTTTCAGACAACTGAATACCCATGTAGCAGCAAGGCTCAGAAGAGCCCACACACTCAGATCTTAACCCCAGTGTGCTGAAAGTGTCAAAACATGTTTTTCAGCAGAAATAAACATGTTTCTGCAAGTTTGGTCAACCCCATGTAAGTTATGGGGCAGTAACAGTACACTTTTCAAAACGTGTTTTTCAGCCCGAAATAAACGCGTTTTTTCAGACAACTGAATCCCCATGTAGCAGCAAGGCTCAGAAGAGCCCACACACTCAGATCTTAACCCCAGTGTGCTGAAAGTGTCAAAACATGTTTTTCAGCAGAAATAAACATGTTTCTGCAAGTTTGGTCAACCCCATGTAAGTTATGGGGCAGTAACAGTACACTTTTCAAAACGTGTTTTTCAGCCCGAAATAAACGCGTTTTTTCAGACAACTGAATCCCCATGTAGCAGCAAGGCTCAGAAGAGCCCACACACTCAGATCTTAACCCCAGTGTGCAGAAAGGGTCAAAGCGTGTTTTTCAGCAGAAATAAACATGTTTCTGCAAGTTTGGTCAACCCCATGTAAGTTATGGGGCAGTAACAGTACACTCTGCAAAACGTGTTTTTCAGCCCGAAATAAACGCGTTTTTTCAGACAACTGAATCCCCATGTAGCAGCAAGGCTCAGAAGAGCCCACACACTCAGATCTTAACCCCAGTGTGCAGAAAGGTTCAAAACATGTTTTTCAGCAGAAATAAACATGTCTCTGCAAGTTTGGTCAACCCCATGTAAGTTATGGGGCAGTAACAGTACACTTTTCAAAACGTGTTTTTCAGCCCGAAATAAACGCGTTTTTTCAGACAACTGAATCCCCATGTAGCAACAAGGCTCAGAAGAGCCCACACACTCAGATCTTAACCCCAGTGTGCTGAAAGTGTCAAAACTTGTTTTTCAGCAAAAATAAACATGTTTCTGCAAGTTTGGTCAACCCCATGTAAGTAATGGGGCAGTAACAGTACACTTTTCAAAACGTGTTTTTCAGCCCGAAATAAACGCGTTTTTTCAGACAACTGAATACCCATGTAGCAGCAAGGCTCAGAAGAGCCCACACACTCCGATCTTAACCCCAGTGTGCTGAAAGTGTCAAAACATGTTTTTCAGAAGAAATAAACATGTTTCTGCAAGTTTGGTCAACCCCATGTAAGTTATGGGGCAGTAACAGTACACTTTTCAAAACGTGTTTTTCAGCCCGAAATAAACGCGTTTTTTCAGACAACTGAATCCCCATGTAGCAACAAGGCTCAGAAGAGCCCACACACTCAGATCTTAACCCCAGTGTGCAGAAAGGTTCAAAACATGTTTTTCAGCAGAAATAAACATGTTTCTGCAAGTTTGGTCAACCCCATGTAAGTTATGGGGCAGTAACAGTACACTTTTCAAAACGTGTTTTTCAGCCCGAAATAAACGCGTTTTTTCAGACAACTGAATCCCCATGTAGCAACAAGGCTCAGAAGAGCCCACACACTCAGATCTTAACCCCAGTGTGCTGAAAGTGTCAAAACATGTTTTTCAGCAGAAATAAACATGTTTCTGCAAGTTTGGTCAACCCCATGTAAGTTATGGGGCAGTAACAGTACACTTTTCAAAACGTGTTTTTCAGCCCGAAATAAACGCGTTTTTTCAGACAACTGAATCCCCATGTAGCAGCAAGGCTCAGAAGAGCCCACACACTCAGATCTTAACCCCAGTGTGCTGAAAGTGTCAAAACATGTTTTTCAGCAGAAATAAACATGTTTCTGCAAGTTTGGTCAACCCCATGTAAGTTATGGGGCAGTAACAGTACACTTTTCAAAACGTGTTTTTCAGCCCGAAATAAATGCGTTTTTTCAGACAACTGAATCCCCATGTAGCAACAAGGCTCAGAAGAGCCCACACACTCAGATCTTAACCCCAGTGTGCTGAAAGTGTCAAGACATGTTTTTCAGCAGAAATAAACATGTTTCTGCAAGTTTGGTCAACCCCATGTAAGTTATGGGGCAGTAACAGTACACTTTTCAAAACGTGTTTTTCAGCCCGAAATAAACGCGTTTTTTCAGACAACTGAATCCCCATGTAGCAACAAGGCTCAGAAGAGCCCACACACTCAGATCTTAACCCCAGTGTGCTAAAAGTGTCAAAATATGTTTTTCAGCAGAAATAAACATGTTTCTGCCAGTTTGGTCAACCCCATGTAAGTTATGGGGCAGTAACAGTACACTTTTCAAAACGTGTTTTTCAGCCCGAAATAAACGCGTTTTTTCAGACAACTGAATACCCATGTAGCAGCAAGTCTCAGAAGAGCCCACACACTCAGCTCTTAACCCCAGTGTGCAGAAAGGGTCAAAACGTGTTTTTCAGCAGAAATAAACATGTTTCTGCAAGTTTGGTCAACCCCATGTAAGTTATGGGGCAGTAACAGTACACTCTGCAAAACGTGTTTTTCAGCCCGAAATAAACGCGTTTTTTCAGACAACTGAATCCCCATGTAGCAGCAAGGCTCAGAAGAGCCCACACACTCAGATCTTAACCCCAGTGTGCAGAAAGGTTCAAAACATGTTTTTCAGCAGAAATAAACATGTTTCTGCAAGTTTGGTCAACCCCATGTAAGTTATGGGGCAGTAACAGTACACTTTTCAAAACGTGTTTTTCAGCCCGAAATAAACGCGTTTTTTCAGACAACTGAATACCCATGTAGCAGCAAGGCTCAGAAGAGCCCACACACTCAGATCTTAAAACCAGTGTGCAGAAAGGGTCAAAACGTGTTTTTCAGCAGAAATAAACATGTTTCTGCAAGTTTGGTCAACCCCATGTAAGTTATGGGGCAGTAACAGTACACTTTTCAAAACGTGTTTTTCAGCCCGAAATAAACGCGTTTTTTCAGACAACTGAATCCCCATGTAGCAACAAGGCTCAGAAGAGCCCACACACTCAGATCTTAACCCCAGTGTGCTGAAAGTGTCAAAACATGTTTTTCAGCAGAAATAAACATGTTTCTGCAAGTTTGGTCAACCCCATGTAAGTTATGGGGCAATAACAGTACACTTTTCAAAACGTGTTTTTCAGCCCGAAATAAACGCGTTTTTTCAGACAACTGAATCCCCATGTAGCAACAATGCTCAGAAGAGCCCACACACTCAGATCTTAACCCCAGTGTGCTGAAAGTGTCAAAACATGTTTTTCAGCAGAAATAAACATGTTTCTGCAAGTTTGGTCAACCCCATGTAAGTTATGGGGCAGTAACAGTACACTTTTCAAAACGTGTTTTTCAGCCCGAAATAAACGCGTTTTTTCAGACAACTGAATACCCATGTAGCAGCAAGGCTCAGAAGAGCCCACACACTCAGATCTTAACCCCAGTGTGCAGAAAGGGTCAAAACGTGTTTTTCAGCAGAAATAAACATGTTTCTGCAAGTTTGGTCAACCCCATGTAAGTTATGGGGCAGTAACAGTACACTCTGCAAAACGTGTTTTTCAGCCCGAAATAAACGCGTTTTTTCAGACAACTGAATCCCCATGTAGCAGCAAGGCTCAGAAGAGCCCACACACTCAGATCTTAACCCCAGTGTGCAGAAAGGTTCAAAACATGTTTTTCAGCAGAAATAAACATGTTTCTGCAAGTTTGGTCAACCCCATGTAAGTTATGGGGCAGTAACAGTACACTTTTCAAAACGTGTTTTTCAGCCCGAAATAAACGCGTTTTTTCAGACAACTGAATACCCATGTAGCAGCAAGGCTCAGAAGAGCCCACACACTCAGATCTTAACCCCAGTGTGCAGAAAGGGTCAAAGCGTGTTTTTCAGCAGAAATAAACATGTTTCTGCAAGTTTGGTCAACCCCATGTAAGTTATGGGGCAGTAACAGTACACTCTGCAAAACGTGTTTTTCAGCCCGAAATAAACGCGTTTTTTCAGACAACTGAATCCCCATGTAGCAGCAAGGCTCAGAAGAGCCCACACACTCAGATCTTAACCCCAGTGTGCAGAAAGGTTCAAAACATGTTTTTCAGCAGAAATAAACATGTCTCTGCAAGTTTGGTCAACCCCATGTAAGTTATGGGGCAGTAACAGTACACTTTTCAAAACGTGTTTTTCAGCCCGAAATAAACGCGTTTTTTCAGACAACTGAATCCCCATGTAGCAACAAGGCTCAGAAGAGCCCACACACTCAGATCTTAACCCCAGTGTGCTGAAAGTGTCAAAACTTGTTTTTCAGCAGAAATAAACATGTTTCTGCAAGTTTGGTCAACCCCATGTAAGTAATGGGGCAGTAACAGTACACTTTTCAAAACGTGTTTTTCAGCCCGAAATAAACGCGTTTTTTCAGACAACTGAATACCCATGTAGCAGCAAGGCTCAGAAGAGCCCACACACTCAGATCTTAACCCCAGTGTGCTGAAAGTGTCAAAACATGTTTTTCAGCAGAAATAAACATGTTTCTGCAAGTTTGGTCAACCCCATGTAAGTTATGGGGCAGTAACAGTACACTTTTCAAAACGTGTTTTTCAGCCCGAAATAAACGCGTTTTTTCAGACAACTGAATCCCCATGTAGCAGCAAGGCTCAGAAGAGCCCACACACTCAGATCTTAACCCCAGTGTGCTGAAAGTGTCAAAACATGTTTTTCAGCAGAAATAAACATGTTTCTGCAAGTTTGGTCAACCCCATGTAAGTTATGGGGCAGTAACAGTACACTTTTCAAAACGTGTTTTTCAGCCCGAAATAAACGCGTTTTTTCAGACAACTGAATCCCCATGTAGCAGCAAGGCTCAGAAGAGCCCACACACTCAGATCTTAACCCCAGTGTGCAGAAAGGGTCAAAGCGTGTTTTTCAGCAGAAATAAACATGTTTCTGCAAGTTTGGTCAACCCCATGTAAGTTATGGGGCAGTAACAGTACACTCTGCAAAACGTGTTTTTCAGCCCGAAATAAACGCGTTTTTTCAGACAACTGAATCCCCATGTAGCAGCAAGGCTCAGAAGAGCCCACACACTCAGATCTTAACCCCAGTGTGCAGAAAGGTTCAAAACATGTTTTTCAGCAGAAATAAACATGTCTCTGCAAGTTTGGTCAACCCCATGTAAGTTATGGGGCAGTAACAGTACACTTTTCAAAACGTGTTTTTCAGCCCGAAATAAACGCGTTTTTTCAGACAACTGAATCCCCATGTAGCAACAAGGCTCAGAAGAGCCCACACACTCAGATCTTAACCCCAGTGTGCTGAAAGTGTCAAAACTTGTTTTTCAGCAAAAATAAACATGTTTCTGCAAGTTTGGTCAACCCCATGTAAGTAATGGGGCAGTAACAGTACACTTTTCAAAACGTGTTTTTCAGCCCGAAATAAACGCGTTTTTTCAGACAACTGAATACCCATGTAGCAGCAAGGCTCAGAAGAGCCCACACACTCAGATCTTAACCCCAGTGTGCTGAAAGTGTCAAAACATGTTTTTCAGAAGAAATAAACATGTTTCTGCAAGTTTGGTCAACCCCATGTAAGTTATGGGGCAGTAACAGTACACTTTTCAAAACGTGTTTTTCAGCCCGAAATAAACGCGTTTTTTCAGACAACTGAATCCCCATGTAGCAGCAAGGCTCAGAAGAGCCCACACACTCAGATCTTAACCCCAGTGTGCTGAAAGTGTCAAAACATGTTTTTCAGCAGAAATAAACATGTTTCTGCAAGTTTGGTCAACCCCATGTAAGTTATGGGGCAGTAACAGTACACTTTTCAAAACGTGTTTTTCAGCCCGAAATAAACGCGTTTTTTCAGACAACTGAATCCCCATGTAGCAACAAGGCTCAGAAGAGCCCACACACTCAGATCTTAACCCCAGTGTGCTGAAAGTGTCAAAACATGTTTTTCAGCAGAAATAAACATGTTTCTGCAAGTTTGGTCAACCCCATGTAAGTTATGGGGCAGTAACAGTACACTTTTCAAAACGTGTTTTTCAGCCCGAAATAAACGCGTTTTTTCAGACAACTGAATCCCCATGTAGCAGCAAGGCTCAGAAGAGCCCACACACTCAGATCTTAACCCCAGTGTGCTGAAAGTGTCAAAACATGTTTTTCAGCAGAAATAAACATGTTTCTGCAAGTTTGGTCAACCCCATGTAAGTTATGGGGCAGTAACAGTACACTTTTCAAAACGTGTTTTTCAGCCCGAAATAAACGCGTTTTTTCAGACAACTGAATCCCCATGTAGCAACAAGGCTCAGAAGAGCCCACACACTCAGATCTTAACCCCAGTGTTCTGAAAGTGTCAAGACATGTTTTTCAGCAGAAATAAACATGTTTCTGCAAGTTTGGTCAACCCCATGTAAGTTATGGGGCAGTAACAGTACACTTTTCAAAACGTGTTTTTCAGCCCGAAATAAACGCGTTTTTTCAGACAACTGAATCCCCATGTAGCAACAAGGCTCAGAAGAGCCCACACACTCAGATCTTAACCCCAGTGTGCTAAAAGTGTCAAAATATGTTTTTCAGCAGAAATAAACATGTTTCTGCCAGTTTGGTCAACCCCATGTAAGTTATGGGGCAGTAACAGTACACTTTTCAAAACGTGTTTTTCAGCCCGAAATAAACGCGTTTTTTCAGACAACTGAATACCCATGTAGCAGCAAGTCTCAGAAGAGCCCACACACTCAGCTCTTAACCCCAGTGTGCAGAAAGGGTCAAAACGTGTTTTTCAGCAGAAATAAACATGTTTCTGCAAGTTTGGTCAACCCCATGTAAGTTATGGGGCAGTAACAGTACACTCTGCAAAACGTGTTTTTCAGCCCGAAATAAACGCGTTTTTTCAGACAACTGAATCCCCATGTAGCAGCAAGGCTCAGAAGAGCCCACACACTCAGATCTTAACCCCAGTGTGCAGAAAGGTTCAAAACATGTTTTTCAGCAGAAATAAACATGTTTCTGCAAGTTTGGTCAACCCCATGTAAGTTATGGGGCAGTAACAGTACACTTTTCAAAACGTGTTTTTCAGCCCGAAATAAACGCGTTTTTTCAGACAACTGAATACCCATGTAGCAGCAAGGCTCAGAAGAGCCCACACACTCAGATCTTAAAACCAGTGTGCAGAAAGGGTCAAAACGTGTTTTTCAGCAGAAATAAACATGTTTCTGCAAGTTTGGTCAACCCCATGTAAGTTATGGGGCAGTAACAGTACACTTTTCAAAACGTGTTTTTCAGCCCGAAATAAACGCGTTTTTTCAGACAACTGAATCCCCATGTAGCAACAAGGCTCAGAAGAGCCCACACACTCAGATCTTAACCCCAGTGTGCTGAAAGTGTCAAAACATGTTTTTCAGCAGAAATAAACATGTTTCTGCAAGTTTGGTCAACCCCATGTAAGTTATGGGGCAATAACAGTACACTTTTCAAAACGTGTTTTTCAGCCCGAAATAAACGCGTTTTTTCAGACAACTGAATCCCCATGTAGCAACAATGCTCAGAAGAGCCCACACACTCAGATCTTAACCCCAGTGTGCTGAAAGTGTCAAAACATGTTTTTCAGCAGAAATAAACATGTTTCTGCAAGTTTGGTCAACCCCATGTAAGTTATGGGGCAGTAACAGTACACTTTTCAAAACGTGTTTTTCAGCCCGAAATAAACGCGTTTTTTCAGACAACTGAATACCCATGTAGCAGCAAGGCTCAGAAGAGCCCACACACTCAGATCTTAACCCCAGTGTGCAGAAAGGGTCAAAACGTGTTTTTCAGCAGAAATAAACATGTTTCTGCAAGTTTGGTCAACCCCATGTAAGTTATGGGGCAGTAACAGTACACTCTGCAAAACGTGTTTTTCAGCCCGAAATAAACGCGTTTTTTCAGACAACTGAATCCCCATGTAGCAGCAAGGCTCAGAAGAGCCCACACACTCAGATCTTAACCCCAGTGTGCAGAAAGGTTCAAAACATGTTTTTCAGCAGAAATAAACATGTTTCTGCAAGTTTGGTCAACCCCATGTAAGTTATGGGGCAGTAACAGTACACTTTTCAAAACGTGTTTTTCAGCCCGAAATAAACGCGTTTTTTCAGACAACTGAATACCCATGTAGCAGCAAGGCTCAGAAGAGCCCACACACTCAGATCTTAACCCCAGTGTGCAGAAAGGGTCAAAGCGTGTTTTTCAGCAGAAATAAACATGTTTCTGCAAGTTTGGTCAACCCCATGTAAGTTATGGGGCAGTAACAGTACACTTTTCAAAACGTGTTTTTCAGCCCGAAATAAACGCGTTTTTTCAGACAACTGAATCCCCATGTAGCAGCAAGGCTCAGAAGAGCCCACACACTCAGATCTTAACCCCAGTGTGCTGAAAGTGTCAAAACATATTTTTCAGCAGAAATAAACATGTTTCTGCAAGTTTGGTCAACCCCATGTAAGTTATGGGGCAGTAACAGTACACTTTTCAAAACGTGTTTTTCAGCCCGAAATAAACGCGTTTTTTCAGACAACTGAATACCCATGTAGCAGCAAGGCTCAGAAGAGCCCACACACTCAGATCTTAAAACCAGTGTGCAGAAAGGGTCAAAACGTGTTTTTCAGCAGAAATAAACATGTTTCTGCAAGTTTGGTCAACCCCATGTAAGTTATGGGGCAGTAACAGTACACTTTTCAAAACGTGTTTTTCAGCCCGAAATAAACGCGTTTTTTCAGACAACTGAATCCCCATGTAGCAACAAGGCTCAGAAGAGCCCACACACTCAGATCTTAACCCCAGTGTGCTGAAAGTGTCAAAACATATTTTTCAGCAGAAATAAACATGTTTCTGCAAGTTTGGTCAACCCCATGTAAGTTATGGGGCAATAACAGTACACTTTTCAAAACGTGTTTTTCAGCCCGAAATAAACGCGTTTTTTCAGACAACTGAATCCCCATGTAGCAACAATGCTCAGAAGAGCCCACACACTCAGATCTTAACCCCAGTGTGCTGAAAGTGTCAAAACATGTTTTTCAGCAGAAATAAACATGTTTCTGCAAGTTTGGTCAACCCCATGTAAGTTATGGGGCAGTAACAGTACACTTTTCAAAACGTGTTTTTCAGCCCGAAATAAACGCGTTTTTTCAGACAACTGAATACCCATGTAGCAGCAAGGCTCAGAAGAGCCCACACACTCAGATCTTAACCCCAGTGTGCAGAAAGGGTCAAAACGTGTTTTTCAGCAGAAATAAACATGTTTCTGCAAGTTTGGTCAACCCCATGTAAGTTATGGGGCAGTAACAGTACACTCTGCAAAACGTGTTTTTCAGCCCGAAATAAACGCGTTTTTTCAGACAACTGAATCCCCATGTAGCAGCAAGGCTCAGAAGAGCCCACACACTCAGATCTTAACCCCAGTGTGCAGAAAGGTTCAAAACATGTTTTTCAGCAGAAATAAACATGTTTCTGCAAGTTTGGTCAACCCCATGTAAGTTATGGGGCAGTAACAGTACACTTTTCAAAACGTGTTTTTCAGCCCGAAATAAACGCGTTTTTTCAGACAACTGAATACCCATGTAGCAGCAAGGCTCAGAAGAGCCCACACACTCAGATCTTAACCCCAGTGTGCAGAAAGGGTCAAAGCGTGTTTTTCAGCAGAAATAAACATGTTTCTGCAAGTTTGGTCAACCCCATGTAAGTTATGGGGCAGTAACAGTACACTTTTCAAAACGTGTTTTTCAGCCCGAAATAAACGCGTTTTTTCAGACAACTGAATCCCCATGTAGCAGCAAGGCTCAGAAGAGCCCACACACTCAGATCTTAACCCCAGTGTGCTGAAAGTGTCAAAACATGTTTTTCAGCAGAAATAAACATGTTTCTGCAAGTTTGGTCAACCCCATGTAAGTTATGGGGCAGTAACAGTACACTTTTCAAAACGTGTTTTTCAGCCCGAAATAAACGCGTTTTTTCAGACAACTGAATCCCCATGTAGCAACAAGGCTCAGAAGAGCCCACACACTCAGATCTTAACCCTAGTGTGCTGAAAGTGTCAAGACATGTTTTTCAGCAGAAATAAACATGTTTCTGCAAGTTTGGTCAACCCCATGTAAGTTATGGGGCAGTAACAGTACACTTTTCAAAACGTGTTTTTCAGCCCGAAATAAACGCGTTTTTTCAGACAACTGAATCCCCATGTAGCAACAAGGCTCAGAAGAGCCCACACACTCAGATCTTAACCCCAGTGTGCTAAAAGTGTCAAAATATGTTTTTCAGGAGAAATAAACATGTTTCTGCCAGTTTGGTCAACCCCATGTAAGTTATGGGGCAGTAACAGTACACTTTTCAAAACGTGTTTTTCAGCCCGAAATAAACGCGTTTTTTCAGACAACTGAATACCCATGTAGCAGCAAGTCTCAGAAGAGCCCACACACTCAGCTCTTAACCCCAGTGTGCAGAAAGGGTCAAAACGTGTTTTTCAGCAGAAATAAACATGTTTCTGCAAGTTTGGTCAACCCCATGTAAGTTATGGGGCAGTAACAGTACACTCTGCAAAACGTGTTTTTCAGCCCGAAATAAACGCGTTTTTTCAGACAACTGAATCCCCATGTAGCAGCAAGGCTCAGAAGAGCCCACACACTCAGATCTTAACCCCAGTGTGCAGAAAGGTTCAAAACATGTTTTTCAGCAGAAATAAACATGTTTCTGCAAGTTTGGTCAACCCCATGTAAGTTATGGGGCAGTAACAGTACACTTTTCAAAACGTGTTTTTCAGCCCGAAATAAACGCGTTTTTTCAGACAACTGAATACCCATGTAGCAGCAAGGCTCAGAAGAGCCCACACACTCAGATCTTAACCCCAGTGTGCAGAAAGGGTCAAAGCGTGTTTTTCAGCAGAAATAAACATGTTTCTGCAAGTTTGGTCAACCCCATGTAAGTTATGGGGCAGTAACAGTACACTCTGCAAAACGTGTTTTTCAGCCCGAAATAAACGCGTTTTTTCAGACAACTGAATCCCCATGTAGCAGCAAGGCTCAGAAGAGCCCACACACTCAGATCTTAACCCCAGTGTGCAGAAAGGTTCAAAACATGTTTTTCAGCAGAAATAAACATGTCTCTGCAAGTTTGGTCAACCCCATGTAAGTTATGGGGCAGTAACAGTACACTTTTCAAAACGTGTTTTTCAGCCCGAAATAAACGCGTTTTTTCAGACAACTGAATCCCCATGTAGCAACAAGGCTCAGAAGAGCCCACACATTCAGATCTTAACCCCAGTGTGCTGAAAGTGTCAAAACTTGTTTTTCAGCAGAAATAAACATGTTTCTGCAAGTTTGGTCAACCCCATGTAAGTTATGGGGCAATAACAGTACACTTTTCAAAACGTGTTTTTCAGCCCGAAATAAACGCGTTTTTTCAGACAACTGAATCCCCATGTAGCAACAATGCTCAGAAGAGCCCACACACTCAGATCTTAACCCCAGTGTGCTGAAAGTGTCAAAACATGTTTTTCAGCAGAATTAAACATGTTTCTGCAAGTTTGGTCAACCCCATGTAAGTTATGGGGCAGTAACAGTACACTTTTCAAAACGTGTTTTTCAGCCCGAAATAAACGCGTTTTTTCAGACAACTGAATACCCATGTAGCAGCAAGGCTCAGAAGAGCCCACACACTCAGATCTTAACCCCAGTGTGCAGAAAGGGTCAAAACGTGTTTTTCAGCAGAAATAAACATGTTTCTGCAAGTTTGGTCAACCCCATGTAAGTTATGGGGCAGTAACAGTACACTCTGCAAAACGTGTTTTTCAGCCCGAAATAAACGCGTTTTTTCAGACAACTGAATCCCCATGTAGCAGCAAGGCTCAGAAGAGCCCACACACTCAGATCTTAACCCCAGTGTGCAGAAAGGTTCAAAACATGTTTTTCAGCAGAAATAAACATGTTTCTGCAAGTTTGGTCAACCCCATGTAAGTTATGGGGCAGTAACAGTACACTTTTCAAAACGTGTTTTTCAGCCCGAAATAAACGCGTTTTTTCAGACAACTGAATACCCATGTAGCAGCAACGCTCAGAAGAGCCCACACACTCAGATCTTAACCCCAGTGTGCAGAAAGGGTCAAAGCGTGTTTTTCAGCAGAAATAAACATGTTTCTGCAAGTTTGGTCAACCCCATGTAAGTTATGGGGCAGTAACAGTACACTCTGCAAAACGTGTTTTTCAGCCCGAAATAAACGCGTTTTTTCAGACAACTGAATCCCCATGTAGCAGCAAGGCTCAGAAGAGCCCACACACTCAGATCTTAACCCCAGTGTGCTGAAAGTGTCAAAACTTGTTTTTCAGCAGAAATAAACATGTTTCTGCAAGTTTGGTCAACCCCATGTAAGTTATGGGGCAATAACAGTACACTTTTCAAAACGTGTTTTTCAGCCCGAAATAAACGCGTTTTTTCAGACAACTGAATCCCCATGTAGCAACAATGCTCAGAAGAGCCCACACACTCAGATCTTAACCCCAGTGTGCTGAAAGTGTCAAAACATGTTTTTCAGCAGAAATAAACATGTTTCTGCAAGTTTGGTCAACCCCATGTAAGTTATGGGGCAGTAACAGTACACTTTTCAAAACGTGTTTTTCAGCCCGAAATAAACGCGTTTTTTCAGACAACTGAATACCCATGTAGCAGCAAGGCTCAGAAGAGCCCACACACTCAGATCTTAACCCCAGTGTGCAGAAAGGGTCAAAACGTGTTTTTCAGCAGAAATAAACATGTTTCTGCAAGTTTGGTCAACCCCATGTAAGTTATGGGGCAGTAACAGTACACTCTGCAAAACGTGTTTTTCAGCCCGAAATAAACGCGTTTTTTCAGACAACTGAATCCCCATGTAGCAGCAAGGCTCAGAAGAGCCCACACACTCAGATCTTAACCCCAGTGTGCAGAAAGGTTCAAAACATGTTTTTCAGCAGAAATAAACATGTTTCTGCAAGTTTGGTCAACCCCATGTAAGTTATGGGGCAGTAACAGTACACTTTTCAAAACGTGTTTTTCAGCCCGAAATAAACGCGTTTTTTCAGACAACTGAATACCTATGTAGCAGCAAGGCTCAGAAGAGCCCACACACTCAGATCTTAACCCCAGTGTGCAGAAAGGGTCAAAGCGTGTTTTTCAGCAGAAATAAACATGTTTCTGCAAGTTTGGTCAACCCCATGTAAGTTATGGGGCAGTAACAGTACACTCTGCAAAACGTGTTTTTCAGCCCGAAATAAACGCGTTTTTTCAGACAACTGAATCCCCATGTAGCAGCAAGGCTCAGAAGAGCCCACACACTCAGATCTTAACCCCAGTGTGCAGAAAGGTTCAAAACATGTTTTTCAGCAGAAATAAACATGTCTCTGCAAGTTTGGTCAACCCCATGTAAGTTATGGGGCAGTAACAGTACACTTTTCAAAACGTGTTTTTCAGCCCGAAATAAACACGTTTTTTCAGACAACTGAATCCCCATGTAGCAACAAGGCTCAGAAGAGCCCACACACTCAGATCTTAACCCCAGTGTGCTGAAAGTGTCAAAACTTGTTTTTCAGCAGAAATAAACATGTTTCTGCAAGTTTGGTCAACCCCATGTAAGTAATGGGGCAGTAACAGTACACTTTTCAAAACGTGTTTTTCAGCCCGAAATAAACGCGTTTTTTCAGACAACTGAATACCCATGTAGCAGCAAGGCTCAGAAGAGCCCACACACTCAGATCTTAACCCCAGTGTGCTGAAAGTGTCAAAACATGTTTTTCAGCAGAAATAAACATGTTTCTGCAAGTTTGGTCAACCCCATGTAAGTTATGGGGCAGTAACAGTACACTTTTCAAAACGTGTTTTTCAGCCCGAAATAAACGCGTTTTTTCAGACAACTGAATCCCCATGTAGCAGCAAGGCTCAGAAGAGCCCACACACTCAGATCTTAACCCCAGTGTGCTGAAAGTGTCAAAACATGTTTTTCAGCAGAAATAAACATGTTTCTGCAAGTTTGGTCAACCCCATGTAAGTTATGGGGCAGTAACAGTACACTTTTCAAAACGTGTTTTTCAGCCCGAAATAAACGCGTTTTTTCAGACAACTGAATCCCCATGTAGCAGCAAGGCTCAGAAGAGCCCACACACTCAGATCTTAACCCCAGTGTGCAGAAAGGGTCAAAGCGTGTTTTTCAGCAGAAATAAACATGTTTCTGCAAGTTTGGTCAACCCCATGTAAGTTATGGGGCAGTAACAGTACACTCTGCAAAACGTGTTTTTCAGCCCGAAATAAACGCGTTTTTTCAGACAACTGAATCCCCATGTAGCAGCAAGGCTCAGAAGAGCCCACACACTCAGATCTTAACCCCAGTGTGCAGAAAGGTTCAAAACATGTTTTTCAGCAGAAATAAACATGTCTCTGCAAGTTTGGTCAACCCCATGTAAGTTATGGGGCAGTAACAGTACACTTTTCAAAACGTGTTTTTCAGCCCGAAATAAACGCGTTTTTTCAGACAACTGAATCCCCATGTAGCAACAAGGCTCAGAAGAGCCCACACACTCAGATCTTAACCCCAGTGTGCTGAAAGTGTCAAAACTTGTTTTTCAGCAGAAATAAACATGTTTCTGCAAGTTTGGTCAACCCCATGTAAGTAATGGGGCAGTAACAGTACACTTTTCAAAACGTGTTTTTCAGCCCGAAATAAACGCGTTTTTTCAGACAACTGAATACCCATGTAGCAGCAAGGCTCAGAAGAGCCCACACACTCAGATCTTAACCCCAGTGTGCTGAAAGTGTCAAAACATGTTTTTCAGCAGAAATAAACATGTTTCTGCAAGTTTGGTCAACCCCATGTAAGTTATGGGGCAGTAAGAGTACACTTTTCAAAACGTGTTTTTCAGCCCGAAATAAACGCGTTTTTTCAGACAACTGAATCCCCATGTAGCAGCAAGGCTCAGAAGAGCCCACACACTCAGATCTTAACCCCAGTGTGCTGAAAGTGTCAAAACATGTTTTTCAGCAGAAATAAACATGTTTCTGCAAGTTTGGTCAACCCCATGTAAGTTATGGGGCAGTAACAGTACACTTTTCAAAACGTGTTTTTCAGCCCGAAATAAACGCGTTTTTTCAGACAACTGAATCCCCATGTAGCAGCAAGGCTCAGAAGAGCCCACACACTCAGATCTTAACCCCAGTGTGCTGAAAGTGTCAAAACATGTTTTTCAGCAGAAATAAACATGTTTCTGCAAGTTTGGTCAACCCCATGTAAGTTATGGGGCAGTAACAGTACACTTTTCAAAACGTGTTTTTCAGCCCGAAATAAACGCGTTTTTTCAGACAACTGAATCCCCATGTAGCAACAAGGCTCAGAAGAGCCCACACACTCAGATCTTAACCCCAGTGTGCTGAAAGTGTCAAAACATGTTTTTCAGCAGAAATAAACATGTTTCTGCAAGTTTGGTCAACCCCATGTAAGTTATGGGGCAGTAACAGTACACTTTTCAAAACGTGTTTTTCAGCCCGAAATAAACGCGTTTTTTCAGACAACTGAATCCCCATGTAGCAACAAGGCTCAGAAGAGCCCACACACTCAGATCTTAACCCCAGTGTGCTGAAAGTGTCAAAACATGTTTTTCAGCAGAAATAAACATGTTTCTAGAAAGTTTGGTCAACCCCATGTAAGTTATGGGGCAGTAACAGTACACTTTTCAAAACGTGTTTTTCAGCCCGAAATAAACGCGTTTTTTCAGACAACTGAATCCCCATGTAGCAACAAGGCTCAGAAGAGCCCACACACTCAGATCTTAACCCCAGTGTGCTGAAAGTGTCAAAACATGTTTTTCAGCAGAAATAAACATGTTTCTGCAAGTTTGGTCAACCCCATGTAAGTTATGGGGCAGTAACATTACACTTTTCAAAACGTGTTTTTCAGCCCGAAATAAACACGTTTTTTCAGACAACTGAATCCCCATGTAGCAACAAGGCTCAGAAGAGCCCACACACTCAGATCTTAACCCCAGTGTGCTGAAAGTGTCAAAACATGTTTTTCAGCAGAAATAAACATGTTTCTGCAAGTTTGGTCAACCCCATGTAAGTTATGGGGCAGTAACAGTACACTTTTCAAAACGTGTTTTTCAGCCCGAAATAAACGCGTTTTTTCAGACAACTGAATACCCATGTAGCAGCAAGGCTCAGAAGAGCCCACACACTCAGATCTTAACCCCAGTGTGCAGAAAGGGTCAAAACGTGTTTTTCAGCAGAAATAAACATGTTTCTGCAAGTTTGGTCAACCCCATGTAAGTTATGGGGCAGTAACAGTACACTCTGCAAAACGTGTTTTTCAGCCCGAAATAAACGCGTTTTTTCAGACAACTGAATCCCCATGTAGCAGCAAGGCTCAGAAGAGCCCACACACTCAGATCTTAACCCCAGTGTGCTGAAAGTGTCAAAACATGTTTTTCAGCAGAAATAAACATGTTTCTGCAAGTTTGGTCAACCCCATGTAAGTTATGGGGCAGTAACAGTACACTTTTCAAAACTTGTTTTTCAGCCCGAAATAAATGCGTTTTTTCAGACAACTGAATACCCATGTAGCAGCAAGGCTCAGAAGAGCCCACACACTCAGCTCTTAACCCCAGTGTGCAGAGAGGGTCAAAACGTGTTTTTCAGCAGAAATAAACATGTTTCTGCAAGTTTGGTCAACCCCATGTAAGTTATGGGGCAGTAACAGTACACTTTTCAAAACGTGTTTTTCAGCCCGAAATAAACGCGTTTTTTCAGACAACTGAATACCCATGTAGCAGCAAGTCTCAGAAGAGCCCACACACTCAGCTCTTAACCCCAGTGTGCAGAAAGGGTCAAAACGTGTTTTTCAGCAGAAATAAACATGTTTCTGCAAGTTTGGTCAACCCCATGTAAGTTATGGGGCAGTAACAGTACACTCTGCAAAACGTGTTTTTCAGCCCGAAATAAACGCGTTTTTTCAGACAACTGAATCCCCATGTAGCAGCAAGGCTCAGAAGAGCCCACACACTCAGATCTTAACCCCAGTGTGCAGAAAGGTTCAAAACATGTTTTTCAGCAGAAATAAACATGTTTCTGCAAGTTTGGTCAACCCCATGTAAGTTATGGGGCAGTAACAGTACACTTTTCAAAACGTGTTTTTCAGCCCGAAATAAACGCGTTTTTTCAGACAACTGAATACCCATGTAGCAGCAAGGCTCAGAAGAGCCCACACACTCAGATCTTAAAACCAGTGTGCAGAAAGGGTCAAAACGTGTTTTTCAGCAGAAATAAACATGTTTCTGCAAGTTTGGTCAACCCCATGTAAGTTATGGGGCAGTAACAGTACACTTTTCAAAACGTGTTTTTCAGCCCGAAATAAACGCGTTTTTTCAGACAACTGAATCCCCATGTAGCAACAAGGCTCAGAAGAGCCCACACACTCAGATCTTAACCCCAGTGTGCTGAAAGTGTCAAAACATGTTTTTCAGCAGAAATAAACATGTTTCTGCAAGTTTGGTCAACCCCATGTAAGTTATGGGGCAGTAACAGTACACTTTTCAAAACGTGTTTTTCAGCCCGAAATAAACGCGTTTTTTCAGACAACTGAATCCCCATGTAGCAACAAGGCTCAGAAGAGCCCACACACTCAGATCTTAACCCCAGTGTGCTGAAAGTGTCAAAACATGTTTTTCAGCAGAAATAAACATGTTTCTAGAAAGTTTGGTCAACCCCATGTAAGTTATGGGGCAGTAACAGTACACTTTTCAAAACGTGTTTTTCAGCCCGAAATAAACGCGTTTTTTCAGACAACTGAATCCCCATGTAGCAACAAGGCTCAGAAGAGCCCACACACTCAGATCTTAACCCCAGTGTGCTGAAAGTGTCAAAACATGTTTTTCAGCAGAAATAAACATGTTTCTGCAAGTTTGGTCAACCCCATGTAAGTTATGGGGCAGTAACATTACACTTTTCAAAACGTGTTTTTCAGCCCGAAATAAACACGTTTTTTCAGACAACTGAATCCCCATGTAGCAACAAGGCTCAGAAGAGCCCACACACTCAGATCTTAACCCCAGTGTGCTGAAAGTGTCAAAACATGTTTTTCAGCAGAAATAAACATGTTTCTGCAAGTTTGGTCAACCCCATGTAAGTTATGGGGCAGTAACAGTACACTTTTCAAAACGTGTTTTTCAGCCCGAAATAAACGCGTTTTTTCAGACAACTGAATACCCATGTAGCAGCAAGGCTCAGAAGAGCCCACACACTCAGATCTTAACCCCAGTGTGCAGAAAGGGTCAAAACGTGTTTTTCAGCAGAAATAAACATGTTTCTGCAAGTTTGGTCAACCCCATGTAAGTTATGGGGCAGTAACAGTACACTCTGCAAAACGTGTTTTTCAGCCCGAAATAAACGCGTTTTTTCAGACAACTGAATCCCCATGTAGCAGCAAGGCTCAGAAGAGCCCACACACTCAGATCTTAACCCCAGTGTGCTGAAAGTGTCAAAACATGTTTTTCAGCAGAAATAAACATGTTTCTGCAAGTTTGGTCAACCCCATGTAAGTTATGGGGCAGTAACAGTACACTTTTCAAAACTTGTTTTTCAGCCCGAAATAAATGCGTTTTTTCAGACAACTGAATACCCATGTAGCAGCAAGGCTCAGAAGAGCCCACACACTCAGCTCTTAACCCCAGTGTGCAGAGAGGGTCAAAACGTGTTTTTCAGCAGAAATAAACATGTTTCTGCAAGTTTGGTCAACCCCATGTAAGTTATGGGGCAGTAACAGTACACTTTTCAAAACGTGTTTTTCAGCCCGAAATAAACGCGTTTTTTCAGACAACTGAATACCCATGTAGCAGCAAGTCTCAGAAGAGCCCACACACTCAGCTCTTAACCCCAGTGTGCAGAAAGGGTCAAAACGTGTTTTTCAGCAGAAATAAACATGTTTCTGCAAGTTTGGTCAACCCCATGTAAGTTATGGGGCAGTAACAGTACACTCTGCAAAACGTGTTTTTCAGCCCGAAATAAACGCGTTTTTTCAGACAACTGAATCCCCATGTAGCAGCAAGGCTCAGAAGAGCCCACACACTCAGATCTTAACCCCAGTGTGCAGAAAGGTTCAAAACATGTTTTTCAGCAGAAATAAACATGTTTCTGCAAGTTTGGTCAACCCCATGTAAGTTATGGGGCAGTAACAGTACACTTTTCAAAACGTGTTTTTCAGCCCGAAATAAACGCGTTTTTTCAGACAACTGAATACCCATGTAGCAGCAAGGCTCAGAAGAGCCCACACACTCAGATCTTAAAACCAGTGTGCAGAAAGGGTCAAAACGTGTTTTTCAGCAGAAATAAACATGTTTCTGCAAGTTTGGTCAACCCCATGTAAGTTATGGGGCAGTAACAGTACACTTTTCAAAACGTGTTTTTCAGCCCGAAATAAACACGTTTTTTCAGACAACTGAATCCCCATGTAGCAACAAGGCTCAGAAGAGCCCACACACTCAGATCTTAACCCCAGTGTGCTGAAAGTGTCAAAACATGTTTTTCAGCAGAAATAAACATGTTTCTGCAAGTTTGGTCAACCCCATGTAAGTTATGGGGCAGTAACAGTACACTTTTCAAAACGTGTTTTTCAGCCCGAAATAAATGCGTTTTTTCAGACAACTGAATACCCATGTAGCAGCAAGTCTCAGAAGAGCCCACACACTCAGCTCTTAACCCCAGTGTGCAGAGAGGGTCAAAACGTGTTTTTCAGCAGAAATAAACATGTTTCTGCAAGTTTGGTCAACCCCATGTAAGTTATGGGGCAGTAACAGTACACTCTGCAAAACGTGTTTTTCAGCCCGAAATAAACGCGTTTTTTCAGACAACTGAATCCCCATGTAGCAGCAAGGCTCAGAAGAGCCCACACACTCAGATCTTAACCCCAGTGTGCTGAAAGTGTCAAAACATGTTTTTCAGCAGAAATAAACATGTTTCTGCAAGTTTGGTCAACCCCATGTAAGTTATGGGGCAGTAACAGTACACTTTTCAAAACGTGTTTTTCAGCCCGAAATAAACGCGTTTTTTCAGACAACTGAATCCCCATGTAGCAACAAGGCTCAGAAGAGCCCACACACTCAGATCTTAACCCCAGTGTGCTGAAAGTGTCAAGACATGTTTTTCAGCAGAAATAAACATGTTTCTGCAAGTTTGGTCAACCCCATGTAAGTTATGGGGCAGTAACAGTACACTTTTCAAAACGTGTTTTTCAGCCCGAAATAAACGCGTTTTTTCAGACAACTGAATCCCCATGTAGCAACAAGGCTCAGAAGAGCCCACACACTCAGATCTTAACCCCAGTGTGCTAAAAGTGTCAAAATATGTTTTTCAGCAGAAATAAACATGTTTCTGCCAGTTTGGTCAACCCCATGTAAGTTATGGGGCAGTAACAGTACACTTTTCAAAACGTGTTTTTCAGCCCGAAATAAACGCGTTTTTTCAGACAACTGAATACCCATGTAGCAGCAAGTCTCAGAAGAGCCCACACACTCAGCTCTTAACCCCAGTGTGCAGAGAGGGTCAAAACGTGTTTTTCAGCAGAAATAAACATGTTTCTGCAAGTTTGGTCAACCCCATGTAAGTTATGGGGCAGTAACAGTACACTTTTCAAAACGTGTTTTTCAGCCCGAAATAAACGCGTTTTTTCAGACAACTGAATACCCATGTAGCAGCAAGTCTCAGAAGAGCCCACACACTCAGCTCTTAACCCCAGTGTGCAGAAAGGGTCAAAACGTGTTTTTCAGCAGAAATAAACATGTTTCTGCAAGTTTGGTCAACCCCATGTAAGTTATGGGGCAGTAACAGTACACTCTGCAAAACGTGTTTTTCAGCCCGAAATAAACGCGTTTTTTCAGACAACTGAATCCCCATGTAGCAGCAAGGCTCAGAAGAGCCCACACACTCAGATCTTAACCCCAGTGTGCAGAAAGGTTCAAAACATGTTTTTCAGCAGAAATAAACATGTTTCTGCAAGTTTGGTCAACCCCATGTAAGTTATGGGGCAGTAACAGTACACTTTTCAAAACGTGTTTTTCAGCCCGAAATAAACACGTTTTTTCAGACAACTGAATCCCCATGTAGCAACAAGGCTCAGAAGAGCCCACACACTCAGATCTTAACCCCAGTGTGCTGAAAGTGTCAAAACATGTTTTTCAGCAGAAATAAACATGTTTCTGCAAGTTTGGTCAACCCCATGTAAGTTATGGGGCAGTAACAGTACACTTTTCAAAACGTGTTTTTCAGCCCGAAATAAACGCGTTTTTTCAGACAACTGAATACCCATGTAGCAGCAAGTCTCAGAAGAGCCCACACACTCAGCTCTTAACCCCAGTGTGCAGAGAGGGTCAAAACGTGTTTTTCAGCAGAAATAAACATGTTTCTGCAAGTTTGGTCAACCCCATGTAAGTTATGGGGCAGTAACAGTACACTCTGCAAAACGTGTTTTTCAGCCCGAAATAAACGCGTTTTTTCAGACAACTGAATCCCCATGTAGCAGCAAGGCTCAGAAGAGCCCACACACTCAGATCTTAACCCCAGTGTGCTGAAAGTGTCAAAACATGTTTTTCAGCAGAAATAAACATGTTTCTGCAAGTTTGGTCAACCCCATGTAAGTTATGGGGCAGTAACAGTACACTTTTCAAAACGTGTTTTTCAGCCCGAAATAAACGCGTTTTTTCAGACAACTGAATCCCCATGTAGCAGCAAGGCTCAGAAGAGCCCACACACTCAGATCTTAACCCCAGTGTGCTGAAAGTGTCAAGACATGTTTTTCAGCAGAAATAAACATGTTTCTGCAAGTTTGGTCAACCCCATGTAAGTTATGGGGCAGTAACAGTACACTTTTCAAAACGTGTTTTTCAGCCCGAAATAAACGCGTTTTTTCCGACAACTGAATACCCATGTAGCAGCAAGGCTCAGAAGAGCCCACACACTCAGATCTTAACCCCAGTGTGCAGAAAGGGTCAAAACGTGTTTTTCAGCAGAAATAAACATGTTTCTGCAAGTTTGGTCAACCCCATGTAAGTTATGGGGCAGTAACAGTACACTCTGCAAAACGTGTTTTTCAGCCCGAAATAAACGCGTTTTTTCAGACAACTGAATCCCCATGTAGCAGCAAGGCTCAGAAGAGCCCACACACTCAGATCTTAACCCCAGTGTGCTGAAAGTGTCAAGACATGTTTTTCAGCAGAAATAAACATGTTTCTGCAAGTTTGGTCAACCCCATGTAAGTTATGGGGCAGTAACAGTACACTTTTCAAAACGTGTTTTTCAGCCCGAAATAAATGCGTTTTTTCAGACAACTGAATACCCATGTAGCAGCAAGTCTCAGAAGAGCCCACACACTCAGCTCTTAACCCCAGTGTGCAGAGAGGGTCAAAACGTGTTTTTCAGCAGAAATAAACATGTTTCTGCAAGTTTGGTCAACCCCATGTAAGTTATGGGGCAGTAACAGTACACTCTGCAAAACGTGTTTTTCAGCCCGAAATAAACGCGTTTTTTCAGACAACTGAATCCCCATGTAGCAGCAAGGCTCAGAAGAGCCCACACACTCAGATCTTAACCCCAGTGTGCTGAAAGTGTCAAGACATGTTTTTCAGCAGAAATAAACATGTTTCTGCAAGTTTGGTCAACCCCATGTAAGTTATGGGGCAGTAACAGTACACTTTTCAAAACGTGTTTTTCAGCCCGAAATAAACGCGTTTTTTCAGACAACTGAATCCCCATGTAGCAACAAGGCTCAGAAGAGCCCACACACTCAGATCTTAACCCCAGTGTGCTAAAAGTGTCAAAATATGTTTTTCAGCAGAAATAAACATGTTTCTGCCAGTTTGGTCAACCCCATGTAAGTTATGGGGCAGTAACAGTACACTTTTCAAAACGTGTTTTTCAGCCCGAAATAAACGCGTTTTTTCAGACAACTGAATACCCATGTAGCAGCAAGTCTCAGAAGAGCCCACACACTCAGCTCTTAACCCCAGTGTGCAGAGAGGGTCAAAACGTGTTTTTCAGCAGAAATAAACATGTTTCTGCAAGTTTGGTCAACCCCATGTAAGTTATGGGGCAGTAACAGTACACTTTTCAAAACGTGTTTTTCAGCCCGAAATAAACGCGTTTTTTCAGACAACTGAATACCCATGTAGCAGCAAGTCTCAGAAGAGCCCACACACTCAGCTCTTAACCCCAGTGTGCAGAAAGGGTCAAAACGTGTTTTTCAGCAGAAATAAACATGTTTCTGCAAGTTTGGTCAACCCCATGTAAGTTATGGGGCAGTAACAGTACACTCTGCAAAACGTGTTTTTCAGCCCGAAATAAACGCGTTTTTTCAGACAACTGAATCCCCATGTAGCAGCAAGGCTCAGAAGAGCCCACACACTCAGATCTTAACCCCAGTGTGCAGAAAGGTTCAAAACATGTTTTTCAGCAGAAATAAACATGTTTCTGCAAGTTTGGTCAACCCCATGTAAGTTATGGGGCAGTAACAGTACACTTTTCAAAACGTGTTTTTCAGCCCGAAATAAACACGTTTTTTCAGACAACTGAATCCCCATGTAGCAACAAGGCTCAGAAGAGCCCACACACTCAGATCTTAACCCCAGTGTGCTGAAAGTGTCAAAACATGTTTTTCAGCAGAAATAAACATGTTTCTGCAAGTTTGGTCAACCCCATGTAAGTTATGGGGCAGTAACAGTACACTTTTCAAAACGTGTTTTTCAGCCCGAAATAAACGCGTTTTTTCAGACAACTGAATACCCATGTAGCAGCAAGGCTCAGAAGAGCCCACACACTCAGATCTTAACCCCAGTGTGCAGAAAGGGTCAAAACGTGTTTTTCAGCAGAAATAAACATGTTTCTGCAAGTTTGGTCAACCCCATGTAAGTTATGGGGCAGTAACAGTACACTCTGCAAAACGTGTTTTTCAGCCCGAAATAAACGCGTTTTTTCAGACAACTGAATCCCCATGTAGCAGCAAGGCTCAGAAGAGCCCACACACTCAGATCTTAACCCCAGTGTGCTGAAAGTGTCAAGACATGTTTTTCAGCAGAAATAAACATGTTTCTGCAAGTTTGGTCAACCCCATGTAAGTTATGGGGCAGTAACAGTACACTTTTCAAAACGTGTTTTTCAGCCCGAAATAAATGCGTTTTTTCAGACAACTGAATACCCATGTAGCAGCAAGTCTCAGAAGAGCCCACACACTCAGCTCTTAACCCCAGTGTGCAGAGAGGGTCAAAACGTGTTTTTCAGCAGAAATAAACATGTTTCTGCAAGTTTGGTCAACCCCATGTAAGTTATGGGGCAGTAACAGTACACTCTGCAAAACGTGTTTTTCAGCCCGAAATAAACGCGTTTTTTCAGACAACTGAATCCCCATGTAGCAGCAAGGCTCAGAAGAGCCCACACACTCAGATCTTAACCCCAGTGTGCTGAAAGTGTCAAAACATGTTTTTCAGCAGAAATAAACATGTTTCTGCAAGTTTGGTCAACCCCATGTAAGTTATGGGGCAGTAACAGTACACTTTTCAAAACGTGTTTTTCAGCCCGAAATAAACGCGTTTTTTCAGACAACTGAATCCCCATGTAGCAGCAAGGCTCAGAAGAGCCCACACACTCAGATCTTAACCCCAGTGTGCTGAAAGTGTCAAGACATGTTTTTCAGCAGAAATAAACATGTTTCTGCAAGTTTGGTCAACCCCATGTAAGTTATGGGGCAGTAACAGTACACTTTTCAAAACGTGTTTTTCAGCCCGAAATAAATGCGTTTTTTCAGACAACTGAATACCCATGTAGCAGCAAGTCTCAGAAGAGCCCACACACTCAGCTCTTAACCCCAGTGTGCAGAGAGGGTCAAAACGTGTTTTTCAGCAGAAATAAACATGTTTCTGCAAGTTTGGTCAACCCCATGTAAGTTATGGGGCAGTAACAGTACACTCTGCAAAACGTGTTTTTCAGCCCGAAATAAACGCGTTTTTTCAGACAACTGAATCCCCATGTAGCAGCAAGGCTCAGAAGAGCCCACACACTCAGATCTTAAAACCAGTGTGCAGAAAGGGTCAAAACGTGTTTTTCAGCAGAAATAAACATGTTTCTGCAAGTTTGGTCAACCCCATGTAAGTTATGGGGCAGTAACAGTACACTCTGCAAAACGTGTTTTTCAGCCCGAAATAAACGCGTTTTTTCAGACAACTGAATCCCCATGTAGCAGCAAGGCTCAGAAGAGCCCACACACTCAGATCTTAACCCCAGTGTGCAGAAAGGTTCAAAACATGTTTTTCAGCAGAAATAAACATGTTTCTGCAAGTTTGGTCAACCCCATGTAAGTTATGGGGCAGTAACAGTACACTTTTCAAAACGTGTTTTTCAGCCCGAAATAAACGCGTTTTTTCAGACAACTGAATACCCATGTAGCAGCAAGGCTCAGAAGAGCCCACACACTCAGATCTTAAAACCAGTGTGCAGAAAGTGTCAAAACGTGTTTTTCAGCAGAAATAAACATGTTTCTGCAAGTTTGGTCAACCCCATGTAAGTTATGGGGCAGTAACAGTACACTTTTCAAAACGTGTTTTTCAGCCCGAAATAAACACGTTTTTTCAGACAACTGAATCCCCATGTAGCAACAAGGCTCAGAAGAGCCCACACACTCAGATCTTAACCCCAGTGTGCTGAAAGTGTCAAAACATGTTTTTCAGCAGAAATAAACATGTTTCTGCAAGTTTGGTCAACCCCATGTAAGTTATGGGGCAGTAACAGTACACTTTTCAAAACGTGTTTTTCAGCCCGAAATAAACGCGTTTTTTCAGACAACTGAATACCCATGTAGCAGCAAGGCTCAGAAGAGCCCACACACTCAGATCTTAACCCCAGTGTGCAGAAAGGGTCAAAACGTGTTTTTCAGCAGAAATAAACATGTTTCTGCAAGTTTGGTCAACCCCATGTAAGTTATGGGGCAGTAACAGTACACTCTGCAAAACGTGTTTTTCAGCCCGAAATAAACGCGTTTTTTCAGACAACTGAATCCCCATGTAGCAGCAAGGCTCAGAAGAGCCCACACACTCAGATCTTAACCCCAGTGTGCTGAAAGTGTCAAGACATGTTTTTCAGCAGAAATAAACATGTTTCTGCAAGTTTGGTCAACCCCATGTAAGTTATGGGGCAGTAACAGTACACTTTTCAAAACGTGTTTTTCAGCCCGAAATAAATGCGTTTTTTCAGACAACTGAATACCCATGTAGCAGCAAGTCTCAGAAGAGCCCACACACTCAGCTCTTAACCCCAGTGTGCAGAGAGGGTCAAAACGTGTTTTTCAGCAGAAATAAACATGTTTCTGCAAGTTTGGTCAACCCCATGTAAGTTATGGGGCAGTAACAGTACACTCTGCAAAACGTGTTTTTCAGCCCGAAATAAACGCGTTTTTTCAGACAACTGAATCCCCATGTAGCAGCAAGGCTCAGAAGAGCCCACACACTCAGATCTTAACCCCAGTGTGCTGAAAGTGTCAAAACATGTTTTTCAGCAGAAATAAACATGTTTCTGCAAGTTTGGTCAACCCCATGTAAGTTATGGGGCAGTAACAGTACACTTTTCAAAACGTGTTTTTCAGCCCGAAATAAACGCGTTTTTTCAGACAACTGAATCCCCATGTAGCAGCAAGGCTCAGAAGAGCCCACACACTCAGATCTTAACCCCAGTGTGCTGAAAGTGTCAAGACATGTTTTTCAGCAGAAATAAACATGTTTCTGCAAGTTTGGTCAACCCCATGTAAGTTATGGGGCAGTAACAGTACACTTTTCAAAACGTGTTTTTCAGCCCGAAATAAATGCGTTTTTTCAGACAACTGAATACCCATGTAGCAGCAAGTCTCAGAAGAGCCCACACACTCAGCTCTTAACCCCAGTGTGCAGAGAGGGTCAAAACGTGTTTTTCAGCAGAAATAAACATGTTTCTGCAAGTTTGGTCAACCCCATGTAAGTTATGGGGCAGTAACAGTACACTCTGCAAAACGTGTTTTTCAGCCCGAAATAAACGCGTTTTTTCAGACAACTGAATCCCCATGTAGCAGCAAGGCTCAGAAGAGCCCACACACTCAGATCTTAACCCCAGTGTGCTGAAAGTGTCAAAACATGTTTTTCAGCAGAAATAAACATGTTTCTGCAAGTTTGGTCAACCCCATGTAAGTTATGGGGCAGTAACAGTACACTTTTCAAAACGTGTTTTTCAGCCCGAAATAAACGCGTTTTTTCAGACAACTGAATCCCCATGTAGCAACAAGGCTCAGAAGAGCCCACACACTCAGATCTTAACCCCAGTGTGCTGAAAGTGTCAAGACATGTTTTTCAGCAGAAATAAACATGTTTCTGCAAGTTTGGTCAACCCCATGTAAGTTATGGGGCAGTAACAGTACACTTTTCAAAACGTGTTTTTCAGCCCGAAATAAACGCGTTTTTTCAGACAACTGAATCCCCATGTAGCAACAAGGCTCAGAAGAGCCCACACACTCAGATCTTAACCCCAGTGTGCTAAAAGTGTCAAAATATGTTTTTCAGCAGAAATAAACATGTTTCTGCCAGTTTGGTCAACCCCATGTAAGTTATGGGGCAGTAACAGTACACTTTTCAAAACGTGTTTTTCAGCCCAAAATAAACGCGTTTTTTCAGACAACTGAATACCCATGTAGCAGCAAGTCTCAGAAGAGCCCACACACTCAGCTCTTAACCCCAGTGTGCAGAAAGGGTCAAAACGTGTTTTTCAGCAGAAATAAACATGTTTCTGCAAGTTTGGTCAACCCCATGTAAGTTATGGGGCAGTAACAGTACACTCTGCAAAACGTGTTTTTCAGCCCGAAATAAACGCGTTTTTTCAGACAACTGAATCCCCATGTAGCAGCAAGGCTCAGAAGAGCCCACACACTCAGATCTTAACCCCAGTGTGCAGAAAGGTTCAAAACATGTTTTTCAGCAGAAATAAACATGTTTCTGCAAGTTTGGTCAACCCCATGTAAGTTATGGGGCAGTTACAGTACACTTTTCAAAACGTGTTTTTCAGCCCGAAATAAACGCGTTTTTTCAGACAACTGAATACCCATGTAGCAGCAAGGCTCAGAAGAGCCCACACACTCAGATCTTAAAACCAGTGTGCAGAAAGGGTCAAAACGTGTTTTTCAGCAGAAATAAACATGTTTCTGCAAGTTTGGTCAACCCCATGTAAGTTATGGGGCAGTAACAGTACACTCTGCAAAACGTGTTTTTCAGCCCGAAATAAACGCGTTTTTTCAGACAACTGAATCCCCATGTAGCAGCAAGGCTCAGAAGAGCCCACACACTCAGATCTTAACCCCAGTGTGCTGAAAGTGTCAAAACATGTTTTTCAGCAGAAATAAACATGTTTCTGCAAGTTTGGTCAACCCCATGTAAGTTATGGGGCAGTAACAGTACACTTTTCAAAACGTGTTTTTCAGCCCGAAATAAACGCGTTTTTTCAGACAATTGAATCCCCATGTAGCAACAAGGCTCAGAAGAGCCCACACACTCAGATCTTAACCCCAGTGTGCTGAAAGTGTCAAAACTTGTTTTTCAGCAGAAATAAACATGTTTCTGCAAGTTTGGTCAACCCCATGTAAGTAATGGGGCAGTAACAGTACACTTTTCAAAACGTGTTTTTCAGCCCGAAATAAACGCGTTTTTTCAGACAACTGAATACCCATGTAGCAGCAAGGCTCAGAAGAGCCCACACACTCAGATCTTAACCCCAGTGTGCTGAAAGTGTCAAAACATGTTTTTCAGCAGAAATAAACATGTTTCTGCAAGTTTGGTCAACCCCATGTAAGTTATGGGGCAGTAACAGTACACTTTTCAAAACGTGTTTTTCAGCCCGAAATAAACGCGTTTTTTCAGACAACTGAATCCCCATGTAGCAGCAAGGCTCAGAAGAGCCCACACACTCAGATCTTAAAACCAGTGTGCAGAAAGGGTCAAAACGTGTTTTTCAGCAGAAATAAACATGTTTCTGCAAGTTTGGTCAACCCCATGTAAGTTATGGGGCAGTAACAGTACACTTTTCAAAACGTGTTTTTCAGCCCGAAATAAACGCGTTTTTTCAGACAACTGAATACCCATGTAGCAGCAAGTCTCAGAAGAGCCCACACACTCAGCTCTTAACCCCAGTGTGCAGAAAGGGTCAAAACGTGTTTTTCAGCAGAAATAAACATGTTTCTGCAAGTTTGGTCAACCCCATGTAAGTTATGGGGCAGTAACAGTACACTCTGCAAAACGTGTTTTTCAGCCCGAAATAAACGCGTTTTTTCAGACAACTGAATCCCCATGTAGCAGCAAGGCTCAGAAGAGCCCACACACTCAGATCTTAACCCCAGTGTGCAGAAAGGTTCAAAACATGTTTTTCAGCAGAAATAAACATGTTTCTGCAAGTTTGGTCAACCCCATGTAAGTTATGGGGCAGTAACAGTACACTTTTCAAAACGTGTTTTTCAGCCCGAAATAAACGCGTTTTTTCAGACAACTGAATACCCATGTAGCAGCAAGGCTCAGAAGAGCCCACACACTCAGATCTTAAAACCAGTGTGCAGAAAGGGTCAAAACGTGTTTTTCAGCAGAAATAAACATGTTTCTGCAAGTTTGGTCAACCCCATGTAAGTTATGGGGCAGTAACAGTACACTTTTCAAAACGTGTTTTTCAGCCCGAAATAAACACGTTTTTTCAGACAACTGAATCCCCATGTAGCAACAAGGCTCAGAAGAGCCCACACACTCAGATCTTAACCCCAGTGTGCTGAAAGTGTCAAAACATGTTTTTCAGCAGAAATAAACATGTTTCTGCAAGTTTGGTCAACCCCATGTAAGTTATGGGGCAGTAACAGTACACTTTTCAAAACGTGTTTTTCAGCCCGAAATAAACGCGTTTTTTCAGACAACTGAATACCCATGTAGCAGCAAGGCTCAGAAGAGCCCACACACTCAGATCTTAACCCCAGTGTGCAGAAAGGGTCAAAACGTGTTTTTCAGCAGAAATAAACATGTTTCTGCAAGTTTGGTCAACCCCATGTAAGTTATGGGGCAGTAACAGTACACTCTGCAAAACGTGTTTTTCAGCCCGAAATAAACGCGTTTTTTCAGACAACTGAATCCCCATGTAGCAGCAAGGCTCAGAAGAGCCCACACACTCAGATCTTAACCCCAGTGTGCTGAAAGTGTCAAGACATGTTTTTCAGCAGAAATAAACATGTTTCTGCAAGTTTGGTCAACCCCATGTAAGTTATGGGGCAGTAACAGTACACTTTTCAAAACGTGTTTTTCAGCCCGAAATAAATGCGTTTTTTCAGACAACTGAATACCCATGTAGCAGCAAGTCTCAGAAGAGCCCACACACTCAGCTCTTAACCCCAGTGTGCAGAGAGGGTCAAAACGTGTTTTTCAGCAGAAATAAACATGTTTCTGCAAGTTTGGTCAACCCCATGTAAGTTATGGGGCAGTAACAGTACACTCTGCAAAACGTGTTTTTCAGCCCGAAATAAACGCGTTTTTTCAGACAACTGAATCCCCATGTAGCAGCAAGGCTCAGAAGAGCCCACACACTCAGATCTTAACCCCAGTGTGCTGAAAGTGTCAAAACATGTTTTTCAGCAGAAATAAACATGTTTCTGCAAGTTTGGTCAACCCCATGTAAGTTATGGGGCAGTAACAGTACACTTTTCAAAACGTGTTTTTCAGCCCGAAATAAACGCGTTTTTTCAGACAACTGAATCCCCATGTAGCAGCAAGGCTCAGAAGAGCCCACACACTCAGATCTTAACCCCAGTGTGCTGAAAGTGTCAAGACATGTTTTTCAGCAGAAATAAACATGTTTCTGCAAGTTTGGTCAACCCCATGTAAGTTATGGGGCAGTAACAGTACACTTTTCAAAACGTGTTTTTCAGCCCGAAATAAATGCGTTTTTTCAGACAACTGAATACCCATGTAGCAGCAAGTCTCAGAAGAGCCCACACACTCAGCTCTTAACCCCAGTGTGCAGAGAGGGTCAAAACGTGTTTTTCAGCAGAAATAAACATGTTTCTGCAAGTTTGGTCAACCCCATGTAAGTTATGGGGCAGTAACAGTACACTCTGCAAAACGTGTTTTTCAGCCCGAAATAAACGCGTTTTTTCAGACAACTGAATCCCCATGTAGCAGCAAGGCTCAGAAGAGCCCACACACTCAGATCTTAAAACCAGTGTGCAGAAAGGGTCAAAACGTGTTTTTCAGCAGAAATAAACATGTTTCTGCAAGTTTGGTCAACCCCATGTAAGTTATGGGGCAGTAACAGTACACTTTTCAAAACGTGTTTTTCAGCCCGAAATAAACACGTTTTTTCAGACAACTGAATCCCCATGTAGCAACAAGGCTCAGAAGAGCCCACACACTCAGATCTTAACCCCAGTGTGCTGAAAGTGTCAAAACATGTTTTTCAGCAGAAATAAACATGTTTCTGCAAGTTTGGTCAACCCCATGTAAGTTATGGGGCAGTAACAGTACACTCTGCAAAACGTGTTTTTCAGCCCGAAATAAACGCGTTTTTTCAGACAACTGAATCCCCATGTAGCAGCAAGGCTCAGAAGAGCCCACACACTCAGATCTTAACCCCAGTGTGCTGAAAGTGTCAAAACATGTTTTTCAGCAGAAATAAACATGTTTCTGCAAGTTTGGTCAACCCCATGTAAGTTATGGGGCAGTAACAGTACACTTTTCAAAACGTGTTTTTCAGCCCGAAATAAACGCGTTTTTTCAGACAACTGAATCCCCATGTAGCAACAAGGCTCAGAAGAGCCCACACACTCAGATCTTAACCCCAGTGTGCTGAAAGTGTCAAGACATGTTTTTCAGCAGAAATAAACATGTTTCTGCAAGTTTGGTCAACCCCATGTAAGTTATGGGGCAGTAACAGTACACTTTTCAAAACGTGTTTTTCAGCCCGAAATAAACGCGTTTTTTCAGACAACTGAATCCCCATGTAGCAACAAGGCTCAGAAGAGCCCACACACTCAGATCTTAACCCCAGTGTGCTAAAAGTGTCAAAATATGTTTTTCAGCAGAAATAAACATGTTTCTGCCAGTTTGGTCAACCCCATGTAAGTTATGGGGCAGTAACAGTACACTTTTCAAAACGTGTTTTTCAGCCCGAAATAAACGCGTTTTTTCAGACAACTGAATACCCATGTAGCAGCAAGTCTCAGAAGAGCCCACACACTCAGCTCTTAACCCCAGTGTGCAGAAAGGGTCAAAACGTGTTTTTCAGCAGAAATAAACATGTTTCTGCAAGTTTGGTCAACCCCATGTAAGTTATGGGGCAGTAACAGTACACTCTGCAAAACGTGTTTTTCAGCCCGAAATAAACGCGTTTTTCAGACAACTGAATACCCATGTAGCAGCAAGGCTCAGAAGAGCCCACACACTCAGATCTTAACCCCAGTGTGCTGAAAGTGTCAAAACATGTTTTTCAGCAGAAATAAACATGTTTCTGCAAGTTTGGTCAACCCCATGTAAGTTATGGGGCAGTAACAGTACACTTTTCAAAACGTGTTTTTCAGCCCGAAATAAATGCGTTTTTTCAGACAACTGAATACCCATGTAGCAGCAAGTCTCAGAAGAGCCCACACACTCAGCTCTTAACCCCAGTGTGCAGAGAGGGTCAAAACGTGTTTTTCAGCAGAAATAAACATGTTTCTGCAAGTTTGGTCAACCCCATGTAAGTTATGGGGCAGTAACAGTACACTCTGCAAAACGTGTTTTTCAGCCCGAAATAAACGCGTTTTTTCAGACAACTGAATCCCCATGTAGCAGCAAGGCTCAGAAGAGCCCACACACTCAGATCTTAACCCCAGTGTGCTGAAAGTGTCAAAACATGTTTTTCAGCAGAAATAAACATGTTTCTGCAAGTTTGGTCAACCCCATGTAAGTTATGGGGCAGTAACAGTACACTTTTCAAAACGTGTTTTTCAGCCCGAAATAAACGCGTTTTTTCAGACAACTGAATCCCCATGTAGCAACAAGGCTCAGAAGAGCCCACACACTCAGATCTTAACCCCAGTGTGCTGAAAGTGTCAAGACATGTTTTTCAGCAGAAATAAACATGTTTCTGCAAGTTTGGTCAACCCCATGTAAGTTATGGGGCAGTAACAGTACACTTTTCAAAACGTGTTTTTCAGCCCGAAATAAACGCGTTTTTTCAGACAACTGAATCCCCATGTAGCAACAAGGCTCAGAAGAGCCCACACACTCAGATCTTAACCCCAGTGTGCTGAAAGTGTCAAAACTTGTTTTTCAGCAGAAATAAACATGTTTCTGCAAGTTTGGTCAACCCCATGTAAGTAATGGGGCAGTAACAGTACACTTTTCAAAACGTGTTTTTCAGCCCGAAATAAACGCGTTTTTCAGACAACTGAATACCCATGTAGCAGCAACGCTCAGAAGAGCCCACACACTCAGATCTTAACCCCAGTGTGCTGAAAGTGTCAAAACATGTTTTTCAGCAGAAATAAACATGTTTCTGCAAGTTTGGTCAACCCCATGTAAGTTATGGGGCAGTAACAGTACACTTTTCAAAACGTGTTTTTCAGCCCGAAATAAACGCGTTTTTTCAGACAACTGAATACCCATGTAGCAGCAAGTCTCAGAAGAGCCCACACACTCAGCTCTTAACCCCAGTGTGCAGAGAGGGTCAAAACGTGTTTTTCAGCAGAAATAAACATGTTTCTGCAAGTTTGGTCAACCCCATGTAAGTTATGGGGCAGTAACAGTACACTCTGCAAAACGTGTTTTTCAGCCCGAAATAAACGCGTTTTTTCAGACAACTGAATCCCCATGTAGCAGCAAGGCTCAGAAGAGCCCACACACTCAGATCTTAACCCCAGTGTGCTGAAAGTGTCAAAACTTGTTTTTCAGCAGAAATAAACATGTTTCTGCAAGTTTGGTCAACCCCATGTAAGTAATGGGGCAGTAACAGTACACTTTTCAAAACGTGTTTTTCAGCCCGAAATAAACGCGTTTTTCAGACAACTGAATACCCATGTAGCAGCAAGGCTCAGAAGAGCCCACACACTCAGATCTTAACCCCAGTGTGCTGAAAGTGTCAAAACATGTTTTTCAGCAGAAATAAACATGTTTCTGCAAGTTTGGTCAACCCCATGTAAGTTATGGGGCAGTAACAGTACACTTTTCAAAACGTGTTTTTCAGCCCGAAATAAACGCGTTTTTTCAGACAACTGAATCCCCATGTAGCAGCAAGGCTCAGAAGAGCCCACACACTCAGATCTTAACCCCAGTGTGCAGAAAGGGTCAAAGCGTGTTTTTCAGCAGAAATAAACATGTTTCTGCAAGTTTGGTCAACCCCATGTAAGTAATGGGGCAGTAACAGTACACTTTTCAAAACGTGTTTTTCAGCCCGAAATAAACGCGTTTTTTCAGACAACTGAATACCCATGTAGCAGCAAGGCTCAGAAGAGCCCACACACTCAGATCTTAACCCCAGTGTGCTGAAAGTGTCAAAACATGTTTTTCAGCAGAAATAAACATGTTTCTGCAAGTTTGGTCAACCCCATGTAAGTTATGGGGCAGTAACAGTACACTTTTCAAAACGTGTTTTTCAGCCCGAAATAAACGCGTTTTTTCAGACAACTGAATCCCCATGTAGCAGCAAGGCTCAGAAGAGCCCACACACTCAGATCTTAACCCCAGTGTGCAGAAAGGGTCAAAGCGTGTTTTTCAGCAGAAATAAACATGTTTCTGCAAGTTTGGTCAACCCCATGTAAGTTATGGGGCAGTAACAGTACACTCTGCAAAACGTGTTTTTCAGCCCAAAATAAACGCGTTTTTTCAGACAACTGAATCCCCATGTAGCAGCAAGGCTCAGAAGAGCCCACACACTCAGATCTTAACCCCAGTGTGCAGAAAGGTTCAAAACATGTTTTTCAGCAGAAATAAACATGTCTCTGCAAGTTTGGTTAACCCCATGTAAGTTATGGGGCAGTAACAGTACACTTTTCAAAACGTGTTTTTCAGCCCGAAATAAACGCGTTTTTTCAGACAACTGAATCCCCATGTAGCAGCAAGGCTCAGAAGAGCCCACACACTCAGATCTTAACCCCAGTGTGCTGAAAGTGTCAAGACATGTTTTTCAGCAGAAATAAACATGTTTCTGCAAGTTTGGTCAACCCCATGTAAGTTATGGGGCAGTAACAGTACACTTTTCAAAACGTGTTTTTCAGCCCGAAATAAATGCGTTTTTTCAGACAACTGAATACCCATGTAGCAGCAAGTCTCAGAAGAGCCCACACACTCAGCTCTTAACCCCAGTGTGCAGAGAGGGTCAAAACGTGTTTTTCAGCAGAAATAAACATGTTTCTGCAAGTTTGGTCAACCCCATGTAAGTTATGGGGCAGTAACAGTACACTCTGCAAAACGTGTTTTTCAGCCCGAAATAAACGCGTTTTTTCAGACAACTGAATCCCCATGTAGCAGCAAGGCTCAGAAGAGCCCACACACTCAGATCTTAACCCCAGTGTGCTGAAAGTGTCAAAACATGTTTTTCAGCAGAAATAAACATGTTTCTGCAAGTTTGGTCAACCCCATGTAAGTTATGGGGCAGTAACAGTACACTTTTCAAAACGTGTTTTTCAGCCCGAAATAAACGCGTTTTTTCAGACAACTGAATCCCCATGTAGCAACAAGGCTCAGAAGAGCCCACACACTCAGATCTTAACCCCAGTGTGCTGAAAGTGTCAAGACATGTTTTTCAGCAGAAATAAACATGTTTCTGCAAGTTTGGTCAACCCCATGTAAGTTATGGGGCAGTAACAGTACACTTTTCAAAACGTGTTTTTCAGCCCGAAATAAACGCGTTTTTTCAGACAACTGAATCCCCATGTAGCAACAAGGCTCAGAAGAGCCCACACACTCAGATCTTAACCCCAGTGTGCTAAAAGTGTCAAAATATGTTTTTCAGCAGAAATAAACATGTTTCTGCCAGTTTGGTCAACCCCATGTAAGTTATGGGGCAGTAACAGTACACTTTTCAAAACGTGTTTTTCAGCCCGAAATAAACGCGTTTTTTCAGACAACTGAATACCCATGTAGCAGCAAGTCTCAGAAGAGCCCACACACTCAGCTCTTAACCCCAGTGTGCAGAAAGGGTCAAAACGTGTTTTTCAGCAGAAATAAACATGTTTCTGCAAGTTTGGTCAACCCCATGTAAGTTATGGGGCAGTAACAGTACACTCTGCAAAACGTGTTTTTCAGCCCGAAATAAACGCGTTTTTCAGACAACTGAATACCCATGTAGCAGCAAGGCTCAGAAGAGCCCACACACTCAGATCTTAACCCCAGTGTGCTGAAAGTGTCAAAACATGTTTTTCAGCAGAAATAAACATGTTTCTGCAAGTTTGGTCAACCCCATGTAAGTTATGGGGCAGTAACAGTACACTTTTCAAAACGTGTTTTTCAGCCCGAAATAAATGCGTTTTTTCAGACAACTGAATACCCATGTAGCAGCAAGTCTCAGAAGAGCCCACACACTCAGCTCTTAACCCCAGTGTGCAGAGAGGGTCAAAACGTGTTTTTCAGCAGAAATAAACATGTTTCTGCAAGTTTGGTCAACCCCATGTAAGTTATGGGGCAGTAACAGTACACTCTGCAAAACGTGTTTTTCAGCCCGAAATAAACGCGTTTTTTCAGACAACTGAATCCCCATGTAGCAGCAAGGCTCAGAAGAGCCCACACACTCAGATCTTAACCCCAGTGTGCTGAAAGTGTCAAAACATGTTTTTCAGCAGAAATAAACATGTTTCTGCAAGTTTGGTCAACCCCATGTAAGTTATGGGGCAGTAACAGTACACTTTTCAAAACGTGTTTTTCAGCCCGAAATAAACGCGTTTTTTCAGACAACTGAATCCCCATGTAGCAACAAGGCTCAGAAGAGCCCACACACTCAGATCTTAACCCCAGTGTGCTGAAAGTGTCAAGACATGTTTTTCAGCAGAAATAAACATGTTTCTGCAAGTTTGGTCAACCCCATGTAAGTTATGGGGCAGTAACAGTACACTTTTCAAAACGTGTTTTTCAGCCCGAAATAAACGCGTTTTTTCAGACAACTGAATCCCCATGTAGCAACAAGGCTCAGAAGAGCCCACACACTCAGATCTTAACCCCAGTGTGCTAAAAGTGTCAAAATATGTTTTTCAGCAGAAATAAACATGTTTCTGCCAGTTTGGTCAACCCCATGTAAGTTATGGGGCAGTAACAGTACACTTTTCAAAACGTGTTTTTCAGCCCGAAATAAACGCGTTTTTTCAGACAACTGAATCCCCATGTAGCAGCAAGGCTCAGAAGAGCCCACACACTCAGATCTTAACCCCAGTGTGCTGAAAGTGTCAAGACATGTTTTTCAGCAGAAATAAACATGTTTCTGCAAGTTTGGTCAACCCCATGTAAGTTATGGGGCAGTAACAGTACACTTTTCAAAACGTGTTTTTCAGCCCGAAATAAATGCGTTTTTTCAGACAACTGAATACCCATGTAGCAGCAAGTCTCAGAAGAGCCCACACACTCAGCTCTTAACCCCAGTGTGCAGAGAGGGTCAAAACGTGTTTTTCAGCAGAAATAAACATGTTTCTGCAAGTTTGGTCAACCCCATGTAAGTTATGGGGCAGTAACAGTACACTCTGCAAAACGTGTTTTTCAGCCCGAAATAAACGCGTTTTTTCAGACAACTGAATCCCCATGTAGCAGCAAGGCTCAGAAGAGCCCACACACTCAGATCTTAACCCCAGTGTGCTGAAAGTGTCAAAACATGTTTTTCAGCAGAAATAAACATGTTTCTGCAAGTTTGGTCAACCCCATGTAAGTTATGGGGCAGTAACAGTACACTTTTCAAAACGTGTTTTTCAGCCCGAAATAAACGCGTTTTTTCAGACAACTGAATCCCCATGTAGCAACAAGGCTCAGAAGAGCCCACACACTCAGATCTTAACCCCAGTGTGCTGAAAGTGTCAAAACTTGTTTTTCAGCAGAAATAAACATGTTTCTGCAAGTTTGGTCAACCCCATGTAAGTAATGGGGCAGTAACAGTACACTTTTCAAAACGTGTTTTTCAGCCCGAAATAAACGCGTTTTTCAGACAACTGAATACCCATGTAGCAGCAACGCTCAGAAGAGCCCACACACTCAGATCTTAACCCCAGTGTGCTGAAAGTGTCAAAACATGTTTTTCAGCAGAAATAAACATGTTTCTGCAAGTTTGGTCAACCCCATGTAAGTTATGGGGCAGTAACAGTACACTTTTCAAAACGTGTTTTTCAGCCCGAAATAAACGCGTTTTTTCAGACAACTGAATACCCATGTAGCAGCAAGTCTCAGAAGAGCCCACACACTCAGCTCTTAACCCCAGTGTGCAGAGAGGGTCAAAACGTGTTTTTCAGCAGAAATAAACATGTTTCTGCAAGTTTGGTCAACCCCATGTAAGTTATGGGGCAGTAACAGTACACTCTGCAAAACGTGTTTTTCAGCCCGAAATAAACGCGTTTTTTCAGACAACTGAATCCCCATGTAGCAGCAAGGCTCAGAAGAGCCCACACACTCAGATCTTAACCCCAGTGTGCTGAAAGTGTCAAAACTTGTTTTTCAGCAGAAATAAACATGTTTCTGCAAGTTTGGTCAACCCCATGTAAGTAATGGGGCAGTAACAGTACACTTTTCAAAACGTGTTTTTCAGCCCGAAATAAACGCGTTTTTCAGACAACTGAATACCCATGTAGCAGCAAGGCTCAGAAGAGCCCACACACTCAGATCTTAACCCCAGTGTGCTGAAAGTGTCAAAACATGTTTTTCAGCAGAAATAAACATGTTTCTGCAAGTTTGGTCAACCCCATGTAAGTTATGGGGCAGTAACAGTACACTTTTCAAAACGTGTTTTTCAGCCCGAAATAAACGCGTTTTTTCAGACAACTGAATCCCCATGTAGCAGCAAGGCTCAGAAGAGCCCACACACTCAGATCTTAACCCCAGTGTGCAGAAAGGGTCAAAGCGTGTTTTTCAGCAGAAATAAACATGTTTCTGCAAGTTTGGTCAACCCCATGTAAGTTATGGGGCAGTAACAGTACACTCTGCAAAACGTGTTTTTCAGCCCGAAATAAACGCGTTTTTTCAGACAACTGAATCCCCATGTAGCAGCAAGGCTCAGAAGAGCCCACACACTCAGATCTTAACCCCAGTGTGCAGAAAGGTTCAAAACATGTTTTTCAGCAGAAATAAACATGTCTCTGCAAGTTTGGTCAACCCCATGTAAGTTATGGGGCAGTAACAGTACACTTTTCAAAACGTGTTTTTCAGCCCGAAATAAACGCGTTTTTTCAGACAACTGAATCCCCATGTAGCAGCAAGGCTCAGAAGAGCCCACACACTCAGATCTTAACCCCAGTGTGCTGAAAGTGTCAAGACATGTTTTTCAGCAGAAATAAACATGTTTCTGCAAGTTTGGTCAACCCCATGTAAGTTATGGGGCAGTAACAGTACACTTTTCAAAACGTGTTTTTCAGCCCGAAATAAATGCGTTTTTTCAGACAACTGAATACCCATGTAGCAGCAAGTCTCAGAAGAGCCCACACACTCAGCTCTTAACCCCAGTGTGCAGAGAGGGTCAAAACGTGTTTTTCAGCAGAAATAAACATGTTTCTGCAAGTTTGGTCAACCCCATGTAAGTTATGGGGCAGTAACAGTACACTCTGCAAAACGTGTTTTTCAGCCCGAAATAAACGCGTTTTTTCAGACAACTGAATCCCCATGTAGCAGCAAGGCTCAGAAGAGCCCACACACTCAGATCTTAACCCCAGTGTGCTGAAAGTGTCAAAACATGTTTTTCAGCAGAAATAAACATGTTTCTGCAAGTTTGGTCAACCCCATGTAAGTTATGGGGCAGTAACAGTACACTTTTCAAAACGTGTTTTTCAGCCCGAAATAAACGCGTTTTTTCAGACAACTGAATCCCCATGTAGCAACAAGGCTCAGAAGAGCCCACACACTCAGATCTTAACCCCAGTGTGCTGAAAGTGTCAAGACATGTTTTTCAGCAGAAATAAACATGTTTCTGCAAGTTTGGTCAACCCCATGTAAGTTATGGGGCAGTAACAGTACACTTTTCAAAACGTGTTTTTCAGCCCGAAATAAACGCGTTTTTTCAGACAACTGAATCCCCATGTAGCAACAAGGCTCAGAAGAGCCCACACACTCAGATCTTAACCCCAGTGTGCTAAAAGTGTCAAAATATGTTTTTCAGCAGAAATAAACATGTTTCTGCCAGTTTGGTCAACCCCATGTAAGTTATGGGGCAGTAACAGTACACTTTTCAAAACGTGTTTTTCAGCCCGAAATAAACGCGTTTTTTCAGACAACTGAATACCCATGTAGCAGCAAGTCTCAGAAGAGCCCACACACTCAGCTCTTAACCCCAGTGTGCAGAAAGGGTCAAAACGTGTTTTTCAGCAGAAATAAACATGTTTCTGCAAGTTTGGTCAACCCCATGTAAGTTATGGGGCAGTAACAGTACACTCTGCAAAACGTGTTTTTCAGCCCGAAATAAACGCGTTTTTTCAGACAACTGAATCCCCATGTAGCAGCAAGGCTCAGAAGAGCCCACACACTCAGATCTTAACCCCAGTGTGCAGAAAGGTTCAAAACATGTTTTTCAGCAGAAATAAACATGTTTCTGCAAGTTTGGTCAACCCCATGTAAGTTATGGGGCAGTAACAGTACACTCTGCAAAACGTGTTTTTCAGCCCGAAATAAACGCGTTTTTTCAGACAACTGAATCCCCATGTAGCAACAAGGCTCAGAAGAGCCCACACACTCAGATCTTAACCCCAGTGTGCTGAAAGTGTCAAAACTTGTTTTTCAGCAGAAATAAACATGTTTCTGCAAGTTTGGTCAACCCCATGTAAGTAATGGGGCAGTAACAGTACACTTTTCAAAACGTGTTTTTCAGCCCGAAATAAACGCGTTTTTCAGACAACTGAATACCCATGTAGCAGCAACGCTCAGAAGAGCCCACACACTCAGATCTTAACCCCAGTGTGCTGAAAGTGTCAAAACATGTTTTTCAGCAGAAATAAACATGTTTCTGCAAGTTTGGTCAACCCCATGTAAGTTATGGGGCAGTAACAGTACACTTTTCAAAACGTGTTTTTCAGCCCGAAATAAACGCGTTTTTTCAGACAACTGAATCCCCATGTAGCAACAAGGCTCAGAAGAGCCCACACACTCAGATCTTAACCCCAGTGTGCTAAAAGTGTCAAAATATGTTTTTCAGCAGAAATAAACATGTTTCTGCCAGTTTGGTCAACCCCATGTAAGTTATGGGGCAGTAACAGTACACTTTTCAAAACGTGTTTTTCAGCCCGAAATAAACGCGTTTTTTCAGACAACTGAATACCCATGTAGCAGCAAGTCTCAGAAGAGCCCACACACTCAGCTCTTAACCCCAGTGTGCAGAGAGGGTCAAAACGTGTTTTTCAGCAGAAATAAACATGTTTCTGCAAGTTTGGTCAACCCCATGTAAGTTATGGGGCAGTAACAGTACACTCTGCAAAACGTGTTTTTCAGCCCGAAATAAACGCGTTTTTTCAGACAACTGAATCCCCATGTAGCAGCAAGGCTCAGAAGAGCCCACACACTCAGATCTTAACCCCAGTGTGCAGAAAGGTTCAAAACATGTTTTTCAGCAGAAATAAACATGTTTCTGCAAGTTTGGTCAACCCCATGTAAGTTATGGGGCAGTAACAGTACACTTTTCAAAACGTGTTTTTCAGCCCGAAATAAACGCGTTTTTTCAGACAACTGAATCCCCATGTAGCAACAAGGCTCAGAAGAGCCCACACACTCAGATCTTAACCCCAGTGTGCTGAAAGTGTCAAAACTTGTTTTTCAGCAGAAATAAACATGTTTCTGCAAGTTTGGTCAACCCCATGTAAGTAATGGGGCAGTAACAGTACACTTTTCAAAACGTGTTTTTCAGCCCGAAATAAACGCGTTTTTCAGACAACTGAATACCCATGTAGCAGCAACGCTCAGAAGAGCCCACACACTCAGATCTTAACCCCAGTGTGCTGAAAGTGTCAAAACATGTTTTTCAGCAGAAATAAACATGTTTCTGCAAGTTTGGTCAACCCCATGTAAGTTATGGGGCAGTAACAGTACACTTTTCAAAACGTGTTTTTCAGCCCGAAATAAACGCGTTTTTTCAGACAACTGAATACCCATGTAGCAGCAAGTCTCAGAAGAGCCCACACACTCAGCTCTTAACCCCAGTGTGCAGAGAGGGTCAAAACGTGTTTTTCAGCAGAAATAAACATGTTTCTGCAAGTTTGGTCAACCCCATGTAAGTTATGGGGCAGTAACAGTACACTCTGCAAAACGTGTTTTTCAGCCCGAAATAAACGCGTTTTTTCAGACAACTGAATCCCCATGTAGCAGCAAGGCTCAGAAGAGCCCACACACTCAGATCTTAACCCCAGTGTGCTGAAAGTGTCAAAACATGTTTTTCAGCAGAAATAAACATGTTTCTGCAAGTTTGGTCAACCCCATGTAAGTTATGGGGCAGTAACAGTACACTTTTCAAAACGTGTTTTTCAGCCCGAAATAAACGCGTTTTTTCAGACAACTGAATCCCCATGTAGCAACAAGGCTCAGAAGAGCCCACACACTCAGATCTTAACCCCAGTGTGCTGAAAGTGTCAAGACATGTTTTTCAGCAGAAATAAACATGTTTCTGCAAGTTTGGTCAACCCCATGTAAGTTATGGGGCAGTAACAGTACACTTTTCAAAACGTGTTTTTCAGCCCGAAATAAACGCGTTTTTTCAGACAACTGAATCCCCATGTAGCAACAAGGCTCAGAAGAGCCCACACACTCAGATCTTAACCCCAGTGTGCTAAAAGTGTCAAAATATGTTTTTCAGCAGAAATAAACATGTTTCTGCCAGTTTGGTCAACCCCATGTAAGTTATGGGGCAGTAACAGTACACTTTTCAAAACGTGTTTTTCAGCCCGAAATAAACGCGTTTTTTCAGACAACTGAATACCCATGTAGCAGCAAGTCTCAGAAGAGCCCACACACTCAGCTCTTAACCCCAGTGTGCAGAGAGGGTCAAAACGTGTTTTTCAGCAGAAATAAACATGTTTCTGCAAGTTTGGTCAACCCCATGTAAGTTATGGGGCAGTAACAGTACACTTTTCAAAACGTGTTTTTCAGCCCGAAATAAACGCGTTTTTTCAGACAACTGAATACCCATGTAGCAGCAAGTCTCAGAAGAGCCCACACACTCAGCTCTTAACCCCAGTGTGCAGAAAGGGTCAAAACGTGTTTTTCAGCAGAAATAAACATGTTTCTGCAAGTTTGGTCAACCCCATGTAAGTTATGGGGCAGTAACAGTACACTCTGCAAAACGTGTTTTTCAGCCCGAAATAAACGCGTTTTTTCAGACAACTGAATCCCCATGTAGCAGCAAGGCTCAGAAGAGCCCACACACTCAGATCTTAACCCCAGTGTGCAGAAAGGTTCAAAACATGTTTTTCAGCAGAAATAAACATGTTTCTGCAAGTTTGGTCAACCCCATGTAAGTTATGGGGCAGTAACAGTACACTTTTCAAAACGTGTTTTTCAGCCCGAAATAAACGCGTTTTTTCAGACAACTGAATACCCATGTAGCAGCAAGGCTCAGAAGAGCCCACACACTCAGATCTTAAAACCAGTGTGCAGAAAGGGTCAAAACGTGTTTTTCAGCAGAAATAAACATGTTTCTGCAAGTTTGGTCAACCCCATGTAAGTTATGGGGCAGTAACAGTACACTTTTCAAAACGTGTTTTTCAGCCCGAAATAAACACGTTTTTTCAGACAACTGAATCCCCATGTAGCAACAAGGCTCAGAAGAGCCCACACACTCAGATCTTAACCCCAGTGTGCTGAAAGTGTCAAAACATGTTTTTCAGCAGAAATAAACATGTTTCTGCAAGTTTGGTCAACCCCATGTAAGTTATGGGGCAGTAACAGTACACTTTTCAAAACGTGTTTTTCAGCCCGAAATAAACGCGTTTTTTCAGACAACTGAATACCCATGTAGCAGCAAGGCTCAGAAGAGCCCACACACTCAGATCTTAACCCCAGTGTGCAGAAAGGGTCAAAACGTGTTTTTCAGCAGAAATAAACATGTTTCTGCAAGTTTGGTCAACCCCATGTAAGTTATGGGGCAGTAACAGTACACTCTGCAAAACGTGTTTTTCAGCCCGAAATAAACGCGTTTTTTCAGACAACTGAATCCCCATGTAGCAGCAAGGCTCAGAAGAGCCCACACACTCAGATCTTAACCCCAGTGTGCTGAAAGTGTCAAGACATGTTTTTCAGCAGAAATAAACATGTTTCTGCAAGTTTGGTCAACCCCATGTAAGTTATGGGGCAGTAACAGTACACTTTTCAAAACGTGTTTTTCAGCCCGAAATAAATGCGTTTTTTCAGACAACTGAATACCCATGTAGCAGCAAGTCTCAGAAGAGCCCACACACTCAGCTCTTAACCCCAGTGTGCAGAGAGGGTCAAAACGTGTTTTTCAGCAGAAATAAACATGTTTCTGCAAGTTTGGTCAACCCCATGTAAGTTATGGGGCAGTAACAGTACGCTCTGCAAAACGTGTTTTTCAGCCCGAAATAAACGCGTTTTTTCAGACAACTGAATCCCCATGTAGCAGCAAGGCTCAGAAGAGCCCACACACTCAGATCTTAACCCCAGTGTGCTGAAAGTGTCAAAACATGTTTTTCAGCAGAAATAAACATGTTTCTGCAAGTTTGGTCAACCCCATGTAAGTTATGGGGCAGTAACAGTACACTTTTCAAAACGTGTTTTTCAGCCCGAAATAAACGCGTTTTTTCAGACAACTGAATCCCCATGTAGCAACAAGGCTCAGAAGAGCCCACACACTCAGATCTTAACCCCAGTGTGCTGAAAGTGTCAAGACATGTTTTTCAGCAGAAATAAACATGTTTCTGCAAGTTTGGTCAACCCCATGTAAGTTATGGGGCAGTAACAGTACACTTTTCAAAACGTGTTTTTCAGCCCGAAATAAACGCGTTTTTTCAGACAACTGAATCCCCATGTAGCAACAAGGCTCAGAAGAGCCCATACACTCAGATCTTAACCCCAGTGTGCAGAAAGGTTCAAAACATGTTTTTCAGCAGAAATAAACATGTTTCTGCAAGTTTGGTCAACCTCATGTAAGTTATGGGGCAGTTACAGTACACTTTTCAAAACGTGTTTTTCAGCCCGAAATAAACGCGTTTTTTCAGACAACTGAATACCCATGTAGCAGCAAGGCTCAGAAGAGCCCACACACTCAGATCTTAAAACCAGTGTGCAGAAAGGGTCAAAACGTGTTTTTCAGCAGAAATAAACATGTTTCTGCAAGTTTGGTCAACCCCATGTAAGTTATGGGGCAGTAACAGTACACTCTGCAAAACGTGTTTTTCAGCCCGAAATAAACGCGTTTTTTCAGACAACTGAATCCCCATGTAGCAGCAAGGCTCAGAAGAGCCCACACACTCAGATCTTAACCCCAGTGTGCTGAAAGTGTCAAAACATGTTTTTCAGCAGAAATAAACATGTTTCTGCAAGTTTGGTCAACCCCATGTAAGTTATGGGGGAGTAACAGTACACTTTTCAAAACGTGTTTTTCAGCCCGAAATAAACGCGTTTTTTCAGACAACTGAATCCCCATGTAGCAACAAGGCTCAGAAGAGCACACACACTCAGATCTTAACCCCAGTGTGCTGAAAGTGTCAAAACTTGTTTTTCAGCAGAAATAAACATGTTTCTGCAAGTTTGGTCAACCCCATGTAAGTAATGGGGCAGTAACAGTACACTTTTCAAAACGTGTTTTTCAGCCCGAAATAAACGCGTTTTTTCAGACAACTGAATACCCATGTAGCAGCAAGGCTCAGAAGAGCCCACACACTCAGATCTTAACCCCAGTGTGCTGAAAGTGTCAAAACATGTTTTTCAGCAGAAATAAACATGTTTCTGCAAGTTTGGTCAACCCCATGTAAGTTATGGGGCAGTAACAGTACACTTTTCAAAACGTGTTTTTCAGCCCGAAATAAACGCGTTTTTTCAGACAACTGAATCCCCATGTAGCAGCAAGGCTCAGAAGAGCCCACACACTCAGATCTTAACCCCAGTGTGCAGAAAGGGTCAAAGCGTGTTTTTCAGCAGAAATAAACATGTTTCTGCAAGTTTGGTCAACCCCATGTAAGTTATGGGGCAGTAACAGTACACTCTGCAAAACGTGTTTTTCAGCCCGAAATAAACGCGTTTTTTCAGACAACTGAATCCCCATGTAGCAGCAAGGCTCAGAAGAGCCCACACACTCAGATCTTAACCCCAGTGTGCAGAAAGGTTCAAAACGTGTTTTTCAGCAGAAATAAACATGTTTCTGCAAGTTTGGTCAACCCCATGTAAGTTATGGGGCAGTAACAGTACACTCTGCAAAACGTGTTTTTCAGCCCGAAATAAACGCATTTTTTCAGACAACTGAATCCCCATGTAGCAGCAAGGCTCAGAAGAGCCCACACACTCAGATCTTAACCCCAGTGTGCTGAAAGTGTCAAGACATGTTTTTCAGCAGAAATAAACATGTTTCTGCAAGTTTGGTCAACCCCATGTAAGTTATGGGGCAGTAACAGTACACTTTTCAAAACGTGTTTTTCAGCCCGAAATAAATGCGTTTTTTCAGACAACTGAATACCCATGTAGCAGCAAGTCTCAGAAGAGCCCACACACTCAGCTCTTAACCCCAGTGTGCAGAGAGGGTCAAAACGTGTTTTTCAGCAGAAATAAACATGTTTCTGCAAGTTTGGTCAACCCCATGTAAGTTATGGGGCAGTAACAGTACACTCTGCAAAACGTGTTTTTCAGCCCGAAATAAACGCGTTTTTTCAGACAACTGAATCCCCATGTAGCAGCAAGGCTCAGAAGAGCCCACACACTCAGATCTTAACCCCAGTGTGCTGAAAGTGTCAAAACATGTTTTTCAGCAGAAATAAACATGTTTCTGCAAGTTTGGTCAACCCCATGTAAGTTATGGGGCAGTAACAGTACACTTTTCAAAACGTGTTTTTCAGCCCGAAATAAACGCGTTTTTTCAGACAACTGAATCCCCATGTAGCAACAAGGCTCAGAAGAGCCCACACACTCAGATCTTAACCCCAGTGTGCTGAAAGTGTCAAGACATGTTTTTCAGCAGAAATAAACATGTTTCTGCAAGTTTGGTCAACCCCATGTAAGTTATGGGGCAGTAACAGTACACTTTTCAAAACGTGTTTTTCAGCCCGAAATAAACGCGTTTTTTCAGACAACTGAATCCCCATGTAGCAACAAGGCTCAGAAGAGCCCACACACTCAGATCTTAACCCCAGTGTGCTAAAAGTGTCAAAATATGTTTTTCAGCAGAAATAAACATGTTTCTGCCAGTTTGGTCAACCCCATGTAAGTTATGGGGCAGTAACAGTACACTCTGCAAAACGTGTTTTTCAGCCCGAAATAAACGCGTTTTTTCAGACAACTGAATCCCCATGTAGCAGCAAGGCTCAGAAGAGCCCACACACTCAGATCTTAACCCCAGTGTGCTGAAAGTGTCAAGACATGTTTTTCAGCAGAAATAAACATGTTTCTGCAAGTTTGGTCAACCCCATGTAAGTTATGGGGCAGTAACAGTACACTTTTCAAAACGTGTTTTTCAGCCCGAAATAAATGCGTTTTTTCAGACAACTGAATCCCCATGTAGCAGCAAGGCTCAGAAGAGCCCACACACTCAGATCTTAACCCCAGTGTGCTGAAAGTGTCAAAACATGTTTTTCAGCAGAAATAAACATGTTTCTGCAAGTTTGGTCAACCCCATGTAAGTTATGGGGCAGTAACAGTACACTTTTCAAAACGTGTTTTTCAGCCCGAAATAAACGCGTTTTTTCAGACAACTGAATCCCCATGTAGCAACAAGGCTCAGAAGAGCCCACACACTCAGATCTTAACCCCAGTGTGCTGAAAGTGTCAAGACATGTTTTTCAGCAGAAATAAACATGTTTCTGCAAGTTTGGTCAACCCCATGTAAGTTATGGGGCAGTAACAGTACACTTTTCAAAACGTGTTTTTCAGCCCGAAATAAACGCGTTTTTTCAGACAACTGAATCCCCATGTAGCAACAAGGCTCAGAAGAGCCCACACACTCAGATCTTAACCCCAGTGTGCTAAAAGTGTCAAAATATGTTTTTCAGCAGAAATAAACATGTTTCTGCCAGTTTGGTCAACCCCATGTAAGTTATGGGGCAGTAACAGTACACTTTTCAAAACGTGTTTTTCAGCCCGAAATAAACGCGTTTTTTCAGACAACTGAATACCCATGTAGCAGCAAGTCTCAGAAGAGCCCACACACTCAGCTCTTAACCCCAGTGTGCAGAAAGGGTCAAAACGTGTTTTTCAGCAGAAATAAACATGTTTCTGCAAGTTTGGTCAACCCCATGTAAGTTATGGGGCAGTAACAGTACACTCTGCAAAACGTGTTTTTCAGCCCGAAATAAACGCGTTTTTTCAGACAACTGAATCCCCATGTAGCAGCAAGGCTCAGAAGAGCCCACACACTCAGATCTTAACCCCAGTGTGCAGAAAGGTTCAAAACATGTTTTTCAGCAGAAATAAACATGTTTCTGCAAGTTTGGTCAACCCCATGTAAGTTATGGGGCATAGACAGTACACTCTTTCAAAACGTGTTTTTCAGCCCGAAATAAACGCGTTTTTTCAGACAACTGAATCCCATGTAGCAAGGCTCAGAAGAGCCCACACACTCAGATCTTAACCCCAGTGTGCTGAAAGTGTCAAAACTTGTTTTTCAGCAGAAATAAACATGTTTCTGCAAGTTTGGTCAACCCCATGTAAGTAATGGGGCAGTAACAGTACACTTTTCAAAACGTGTTTTTCAGCCCGAAATTAAACGCGTTTTCAGACAACTGAATACCCATGTAGCAGCAAGGCTCAGAAGAGCCCCACACACTCAGATCTTAACCCCAGTGTGCTGAAAGTGTCAAAACATGTTTTTCAGCAGAAATAAACATGTTTCTGCAAGTTTGGTCAACCCCATGTAAGTTATGGGGCAGTAACAGTACACTTTTCAAAACGTGTTTTTCAGCCCGAAATAAACGCGTTTTTTCAGACAACTGAATCCCCATGTAGCAGCAAGGCTCAGAAGAGCCCACACACTCAGATCTTAACCCCAGTGTGCAGAAAGGGTCAAAGCGTGTTTTTCAGCAGAAATAAACATGTTTCTGCAAGTTTGGTCAACCCCATGTAAGTTATGGGGCAGTAACAGTACACTCTGCAAAACGTGTTTTTCAGCCCGAAATAAACGCGTTTTTCAGACAACTGAATCCCCATGTAGCAGCAAGGCTCAGAAGAGCCCACACACTCAGATCTTAACCCCAGTGTGCAGAAAGGTTCAAAAAATGTTTTTCAGCAGAAATAAACATGTCTCTGCAAGTTTGGTCAACCCCATGTAAGTTATGGGGCAGTAACAGTACACTTTTCAAAACGTGTTTTTTCAGCCCGAAATAAACGCGTTTTTTCAGACAACTGAATCCCCATGTAGCAACAAGGCTCAGAAGAGCCCACCACACTCAGATCTTAACCCCAGTGTGCTGAAAGTGTCAAAAACATGTTTTTCAGCAGAAATAAACATGTTTCTGCAAGTTTGGTCAACCCCATGTAAGTTATGGGGCAGTAACAGTACACTCTGCAAAACGTGTTTTTCAGCCCGAAATAAACGCGTTTTTTCAGACAACTGAATCCCCATGTAGCAGCAAGGCTCAGAAGAGCCCACACACTCAGATCTTAACCCCAGTGTGCTGAAAGTGTCAAAACATGTTTTTCAGCAGAAATAAACATGTTTCTGCAAGTTTGGTCAACCCCATGTAAGTTATGGGGCAGTAACAGTACACTTTTCAAAACGTGTTTTTCAGCCCGAAATAAACGCGTTTTTTCAGACAACTGAATCCCCATGTAGCAACAAGGCTCAGAAGAGCCCACACACTCAGATCTTAACCCCAGTGTGCTGAAAGTGTCAAAACATGTTTTTCAGCAGAAATAAACATGTTTCTGCAAGTTTGGTCAACCCCATGTAAGTTATGGGGCAGTAACAGTACACTTTTCAAAACGTGTTTTTCAGCCCGAAATAAACACGTTTTTTCAGACAACTGAATCCCCATGTAGCAACAAGGCTCAGAAGAGCCCACACACTCAGATCTTAACCCCAGTGTGCTGAAAGTGTCAAAACATGTTTTTCAGCAGAAATAAACATGTTTCTGCAAGTTTGGTCAACCCCATGTAAGTTATGGGGCAGTAACATTACACTTTTCAAACGTGTTTTTCAGCCCGAAATAAACACGTTTTTTCAGACAACTGAATCCCCATGTAGCAACAAGGCTCAGAAGAGCCCACACACTCAGATCTTAACCCCAGTGTGCTGAAAGTGTCAAAACATGTTTTTCAGCAGAAATAAACATGTTTCTGCAAGTTTGGTCAACCCCATGTAAGTTATGGGGCAGTAACAGTACACTTTTCAAAACGTGTTTTTCAGCCCGAAATAAACGCGTTTTTTCAGACAACTGAATCCCATGTAGCAACAAGGCTCAGAAGAGCCCACACACTCAGATCTTAACCCCAGTGTGCTAAAAGTGTCAAAATATGTTTTTCAGCAGAAATAAACATGTTTCTGCCAGTTTGGTCAACCCCATGTAAGTTATGGGGCAGTAACAGTACACTCTGCAAAACGTGTTTTTCAGCCCGAAATAAACGCGTTTTTCAGACAACTGAATCCCCATGTAGCAGCAAGGCTCAGAAGAGCCCACACACTCAGATCTTAACCCCAGTGTGCTGAAAGTGTCAAGACATGTTTTTCAGCAGAAATAAACATGTTTCTGCAAGTTTGGTCAACCCATGTAAGTTATGGGGCAGTAACAGTACACTTTTCAAACGTGTTTTTCAGCCCGAAATAAATGCGTTTTTTCAGACAACTGAATCCCCATGTAGCAGCAAGGCTCAGAAGAGCCCACACACTCAGATCTTAACCCAGTGTGCTGAAAGTGTCAAAACATGTTTTTCAGCAGAAATAAACATGTTTCTGCAAGTTTGGTCAACCCCATGTAAGTTATGGGGCAGTAACAGTACACTTTTCAAAACGTGTTTTCAGCCCGAAATAAACGCGTTTTTTCAGACAACTGAATCCCCATGTAGCAACAGGCTCAGAAGAGCCCACACACTCAGATCTTAACCCCAGTGTGCTGAAAGTGTCAAGACATGTTTTTCAGCAGAAATAAACATGTTTCTGCAAGTTTGGTCAACCCCATGTAAGTTATGGGGCAGTAACAGTACACTTTTCAAAACGTGTTTTTCAGCCCGAAATAAACGCGTTTTTTCAGACAACTGAATCCCCATGTAGCAACAAGGCTCAGAAGAGCCCACACACTCAGATCTTAACCCCAGTGTGCAGAAAGGTTCAAAAAATGTTTTTCAGCAGAAATAAACATGTTTCTGCCAGTTTGGTCAACCCCATGTAAGTTATGGGGCAGTAACAGTACACTTTTCAAAACGTGTTTTTCAGCCCGAAATAAACGCGTTTTTTCAGACAACTGAATACCCATGTAGCAGCAAGTCTCAGAAGAGCCCACACTCAGCTCTTAACCCCAGTGTGCAGAAAGGGTCAAAACGTGTTTTTCAGCAGAAATAAACATGTTTCTGCAAGTTTGGTCAACCCCATGTAAGTAATGGGGCAGTAACAGTACACTTTTCAAAACGTGTTTTTCAGCCCGAAATAAACGCGTTTTTCAGACAACTGAATACCCATGTAGCAGCAAGGCTCAGAAGAGCCCACACACTCAGATCTTAACCCCAGTGTGCTGAAAGTGTCAAAACATGTTTTTCAGCAGAAATAAACATGTTTCTGCAAGTTTGGTCAACCCCATGTAAGTTATGGGGCAGTAACAGTACACTTTTCAAAACGTGTTTTTCAGCCCGAAATAAACGCGTTTTTTCAGACAAACTGAATCCCCATGTAGCAGCAAGGCTCAGAAGAGCCCACACACTCAGATCTTAACCCCAGTGTGCAGAAAGGGTCAAAGCGTGTTTTTCAGCAGAAATAAACATGTTTCTGCAAGTTTGGTCAACCCCATGTAAGTTATGGGGCAGTAACAGTACACTCTGCAAAACGTGTTTTTCAGCCCGAAATAAACGCGTTTTTTCAGACAACTGAATCCCCATGTAGCAGCAAGGCTCAGAAGAGCCCACACACTCAGATCTTAACCCCAGTGTGCAGAAAGGTTCAAAAATGTTTTTCAGCAGAAATAACATGTCTCTGCAAGTTTGGTCAACCCCATGTAAGTTATGGGGCAGTAACAGTACACTTTTCAAAACGTGTTTTTCAGCCCGAAATAAACGCGTTTTTTCAGACAACTGAATCCCCATGTAGCAACAAGGCTCAGAAGAGCCCACACACTCAGATCTTAACCCCAGTGTGCTGAAAGTGTCAAAACATGTTTTTCAGCAGAAATAAACATGTTTCTGCAAGTTTGGTCAACCCCATGTAAGTTATGGGGCAGTAACAGTACACTCTGCAAAACGTGTTTTTCAGCCCGAAATAAACGCGTTTTTTCAGACAACTGAATCCCCATGTAGCAGCAAGGCTCAGAGAGCCCACACACTCAGATCTTAACCCCAGTGTGCTGAAAGTGTCAAAACATGTTTTTCAGCAGAAATAAACATGTTTCTGCAAGTTTGGTCAACCCCATGTAAGTTATGGGGCAGTAACAGTACACTTTTCAAAACGTGTTTTTCAGCCCGAAATAAACGCGTTTTTTCAGACAACTGAATCCCCATGTAGCAACAAGGCTCAGAAGAGCCCACACACTCAGATCTTAACCCCAGTGTGCTGAAAGTGTCAAAACATGTTTTTCAGCAGAAATAAACATGTTTCTGCAAGTTTGGTCAACCCCATGTAAGTTATGGGGCAGTAACAGTACACTTTTCAAAACGTGTTTTTCAGCCCGAAATAAACACGTTTTTTCAGACAACTGAATCCCCATGTAGCAACAAGGCTCAGAAGAGCCCACACACTCAGATCTTAACCCCAGTGTGCTGAAAGTGTCAAAACATGTTTTTCAGCAGAAATAAACATGTTTCTGCAAGTTTGGTCAACCCCATGTAAGTTATGGGGCAGTAACATTACACTTTTCAAAACGTGTTTTTCAGCCCGAAATAAACACGTTTTTTCAGACAACTGAATCCCCATGTAGCAACAAGGCTCAGAAGAGCCCACACACTCAGATCTTAACCCCAGTGTGCTGAAAGTGTCAAAACATGTTTTTCAGCAGAAATAAACATGTTTCTGCAAGTTTGGTCAACCCCATGTAAGTTATGGGGCAGTAACAGTACACTTTCAAAACGTGTTTTTCAGCCCGAAATAAACGCGTTTTTTCAGACAACTGAATCCCCATGTAGCAACAAGGCTCAGAAGAGCCCACACACTCAGATCTTAACCCCAGTGTGCTAAAAGTGTCAAAATATGTTTTTCAGCAGAAATAAACATGTTTCTGCCAGTTTGGTCAACCCCATGTAAGTTATGGGGCAGTAACAGTACACTCTGCAAAACGTGTTTTTCAGCCCGAAATAAACGCGTTTTTTCAGACAACTGAATCCCCATGTAGCAGCAAGGCTCAGAAGAGCCCACACACTCAGATCTTAACCCCAGTGTGCTGAAAGTGTCAAGACATGTTTTTCAGCAGAAATAAACATGTTTCTGCAAGTTTGGTCAACCCCATGTAAGTTATGGGGCAGTAACAGTACACTTTTCAAAACGTGTTTTTCAGCCCCGAAATAAATGCGTTTTTTCAGACAACTGAATCCCCATGTAGCAGCAAGGCTCAGAAGAGCCCACACACTCAGATCTTAACCCCAGTGTGCTGAAAGTGTCAAAACATGTTTTTCAGCAGAAATAAACATGTTTCTGCAAGTTTGGTCAACCCCATGTAAGTTATGGGGCAGTAACAGTACACTTTTCAAAACGTGTTTTTCAGCCCGAAATAAACGCGTTTTTTCAGACAACTGAATCCCCATGTAGCAACAAGGCTCAGAAGAGCCCACACACTCAGATCTTAACTCCAGTGTGCTGAAAGTGTCAAGACATGTTTTTCAGCAGAAATAAACATGTTTCTGCAAGTTTGGTCAACCCCATGTAAGTTATGGGGCAGTAACAGTACACTTTTCAAAACGTGTTTTTCAGCCCGAAATAAACGCGTTTTTCAGACAACTGAATCCCATGTAGCAACAAGGCTCAGAAGAGCCCACACACTCAGATCTTAACCCCAGTGTGCTAAAAGTGTCAAAATATGTTTTTCAGCAGAAATAAACATGTTTCTGCCAGTTTGGTCAACCCCATGTAAGTTATGGGGCAGTAACAGTACACTTTTCAAAACGTGTTTTTCAGCCCGAAATAAACGCGTTTTTTCAGACAACTGAATACCCATGTAGCAGCAAGTCTCAGAAGAGCCCACACACTCAGCTCTTAACCCCAGTGTGCAGAAAGGGTCAAAACGTGTTTTTCAGCAGAAATAAACATGTTTCTGCAAGTTTGGTCAACCCCATGTAAGTTATGGGGCAGTAACAGTACACTCTGCAAAACGTGTTTTTCAGCCCGAAATAAACGCGTTTTTTCAGACAACTGAATCCCCATGTAGCAGCAAGGCTCAGAAGAGCCCACACACTCAGATCTTAACCCCAGTGTGCAGAAAGGTTCAAAACATGTTTTTCAGCAGAAATAAACATGTTTCTGCAAGTTTGGTCAACCCCATGTAAGTTATGGGGCAAGTAACAGTACACTTTTCAAAACGTGTTTTTCAGCCCGAAATAAATGCGTTTTTTCAGACAACTGAATACCATGTAGCAGCAAGTCTCAGAAGAGCCCACACACTCAGCTCTTAACCCCAGTGTGCAGAGAGGGTCAAAACGTGTTTTTCAGCAGAAATAAACATGTTTCTGCAAGTTTGGTCAACCCCATGTAAGTTATGGGGCAGTAACAGTACACTCTGCAAAACGTGTTTTTCAGCAAGAAATAAACGCGTTTTTTCAGACAACTGAATCCCCATGTAGCAGCAAGGCTCAGAAGAGCCCACACACTCAGATCTTAACCCCAGTGTGCTGAAAGTGTCAAAACATGTTTTTCAGCAGAAATAAACATGTTTCTGCAAGTTTGGTCAACCCCATGTAAGTTATGGGGCAGTAACAGTACACTTTTCAAAACGTGTTTTTCAGCCCGAAATAAACGCGTTTTTTCAGACAACTGAATCCCCATGTAGCAACAAGGCTCAGAAGAGCCCACACACTCAGATCTTAACCCCAGTGTGCTGAAAGTGTCAAGACATGTTTTTCAGCAGAAATAAACATGTTTCTGCAAGTTTGGTCAACCCCATGTAAGTTATGGGGCAGTAACAGTACACTTTTCAAAACGTGTTTTTCAGCCCGAAATAAACGCGTTTTTTCAGACAACTGAATCCCCATGTAGCAACAAGGCTCAGAAGAGCCCACACACTCAGATCTTAACCCCAGTGTGCTAAAAGTGTCAAAATATGTTTTTCAGCAGAAATAAACATGTTTCTGCCAGTTTGGTCAACCCCATGTAAGTTATGGGGCAGTAACAGTACACTTTTCAAAACGTGTTTTTCAGCCCGAAATAAACGCGTTTTTTCAGACAACTGAATACCCATGTAGCAGCAAGTCTCAGAAGAGCCCACACACTCAGCTCTTAACCCCAGTGTGCAGAAAGGGTCAAAACGTGTTTTTCAGCAGAAATAAACATGTTTCTGCAAGTTTGGTCAACCCCATGTAAGTTATGGGGCAGTAACAGTACACTCTGCAAAACGTGTTTTTCAGCCCGAAATAAACGCGTTTTTTCAGACAACTGAATCCCCATGTAGCAGCAAGGCTCAGAAGAGCCCACACACTCAGATCTTAACCCCAGTGTGCAGAAAGGTTCAAAACATGTTTTTCAGCAGAAATAAACATGTTTCTGCAAGTTTGGTCAACCCCATGTAAGTTATGGGGCAGTAACAGTACACTTTTCAAAACGTGTTTTTCAGCCCGAAATAAACGCGTTTTTTCAGACAACTGAATCCCCATGTAGCAACAAGGCTCAGAAGAGCCCACACACTCAGATCTTAACCCCAGTGTGCTGAAAGTGTCAAAACTTGTTTTTCAGCAGAAATAAACATGTTTCTGCAAGTTTGGTCAACCCCATGTAAGTAATGGGGCAGTAACAGTACACTTTTCAAAACGTGTTTTTCAGCCCGAAATAAACGCGTTTTTCAGACAACTGAATACCCATGTAGCAGCAAGGCTCAGAAGAGCCCACACACTCAGATCTTAACCCCAGTGTGCTGAAAGTGTCAAAACATGTTTTTCAGCAGAAATAAACATGTTTCTGCAAGTTTGGTCAACCCCATGTAAGTTATGGGGCAGTAACAGTACACTTTTCAAAACGTGTTTTTCAGCCCGAAATAAACGCGTTTTTTCAGACAACTGAATCCCCATGTAGCAGCAAGGCTCAGAAGAGCCCACACACTCAGATCTTAACCCCAGTGTGCAGAAAGGGTCAAAGCGTGTTTTTCAGCAGAAATAAACATGTTTCTGCAAGTTTGGTCAACCCCATGTAAGTTATGGGGCAGTAACAGTACACTCTGCAAAACGTGTTTTTCAGCCCGAAATAAACGCGTTTTTTCAGACAACTGAATCCCCATGTAGCAGCAAGGCTCAGAAGAGCCCACACACTCAGATCTTAACCCCAGTGTGCAGAAAGGTTCAAAACATGTTTTTCAGCAGAAATAAACATGTCTCTGCAAGTTTGGTCAACCCCATGTAAGTTATGGGGCAGTAACAGTACACTTTTCAAAATGTGTTTTTCATTCCGAAATAAACGCGTTTTTTCAGACAACTGAATCCCCATGTAGCAACAAGGCTCAGAAGAGCCCACACACTCAGATCTTAACCCCAGTGTGCTGAAAGTGTCAAAACATGTTTTTCAGCAGAAATAAACATGTTTCTGCAAGTTTGGTCAACCCCATGTAAGTTATGGGGCAGTAACAGTACACTCTGCAAAACGTGTTTTTCAGCCCGAAATAAACGCGTTTTTTCAGACAACTGAATCCCCATGTAGCAGCAAGGCTCAGAAGAGCCCACACACTCAGATCTTAACCCCAGTGTGCTGAAAGTGTCAAAACATGTTTTTCAGCAGAAATAAACATGTTTCTGCAAGTTTGGTCAACCCCATGTAAGTTATGGGGCAGTAACAGTACACTTTTCAAAACGTGTTTTTCAGCCCGAAATAAACGCGTTTTTTCAGACAACTGAATCCCCATGTAGCAACAAGGCTCAGAAGAGCCCACACACTCAGATCTTAACCCCAGTGTGCTGAAAGTGTCAAAACATGTTTTTCAGCAGAAATAAACATGTTTCTGCAAGTTTGGTCAACCCCATGTAAGTTATGGGGCAGTAACAGTACACTTTTCAAAACGTGTTTTTCAGCCCGAAATAAACACGTTTTTTCAGACAACTGAATCCCCATGTAGCAACAAGGCTCAGAAGAGCCCACACACTCAGATCTTAACCCCAGTGTGCTGAAAGTGTCAAAACATGTTTTTCAGCAGAAATAAACATGTTTCTGCAAGTTTGGTCAACCCCATGTAAGTTATGGGGCAGTAACATTACACTTTTCAAAACGTGTTTTTCAGCCCGAAATAAACACGTTTTTTCAGACAACTGAATCCCCATGTAGCAACAAGGCTCAGAAGAGCCCACACACTCAGATCTTAACCCCAGTGTGCTGAAAGTGTCAAAACATGTTTTTCAGCAGAAATAAACATGTTTCTGCAAGTTTGGTCAACCCCATGTAAGTTATGGGGCAGTAACAGTACACTTTTCAAAACGTGTTTTTCAGCCCGAAATAAACGCGTTTTTTCAGACAACTGAATCCCCATGTAGCAACAAGGCTCAGAAGAGCCCACACACTCAGATCTTAACCCCAGTGTGCTAAAAGTGTCAAAATATGTTTTTCAGCAGAAATAAACATGTTTCTGCCAGTTTGGTCAACCCCATGTAAGTTATGGGGCAGTAACAGTACACTCTGCAAAACGTGTTTTTCAGCCCGAAATAAACGCGTTTTTTCAGACAACTGAATCCCCATGTAGCAGCAAGGCTCAGAAGAGCCCACACACTCAGATCTTAACCCCAGTGTGCTGAAAGTGTCAAGACATGTTTTTCAGCAGAAATAAACATGTTTCTGCAAGTTTGGTCAACCCCATGTAAGTTATGGGGCAGTAACAGTACACTTTTCAAAACGTGTTTTTCAGCCCGAAATAAATGCGTTTTTTCAGACAACTGAATCCCCATGTAGCAGCAAGGCTCAGAAGAGCCCACACACTCAGATCTTAACCCCAGTGTGCTGAAAGTGTCAAAACATGTTTTTCAGCAGAAATAAACATGTTTCTGCAAGTTTGGTCAACCCCATGTAAGTTATGGGGCAGTAACAGTACACTTTTCAAAACGTGTTTTTCAGCCCGAAATAAACGCGTTTTTTCAGACAACTGAATCCCCATGTAGCAACAAGGCTCAGAAGAGCCCACACACTCAGATCTTAACCCCAGTGTGCTAAAAGTGTCAAAATATGTTTTTCAGCAGAAATAAACATGTTTCTGCCAGTTTGGTCAACCCCATGTAAGTTATGGGGCAGTAACAGTACACTTTTCAAAACGTGTTTTTCAGCCCGAAATAAACGCGTTTTTTCAGACAACTGAATACCCATGTAGCAGCAAGTCTCAGAAGAGCCCACACACTCAGCTCTTAACCCCAGTGTGCAGAAAGGGTCAAAACGTGTTTTTCAGCAGAAATAAACATGTTTCTGCAAGTTTGGTCAACCCCATGTAAGTTATGGGGCAGTAACAGTACACTCTGCAAAACGTGTTTTTCAGCCCGAAATAAACGCGTTTTTTCAGACAACTGAATCCCCATGTAGCAGCAAGGCTCAGAAGAGCCCACACACTCAGATCTTAACCCCAGTGTGCAGAAAGGTTCAAAACATGTTTTTCAGCAGAAATAAACATGTTTCTGCAAGTTTGGTCAACCCCATGTAAGTTATGGGGCAGTAACAGTACACTTTTCAAAACGTGTTTTTCAGCCCGAAATAAATGCGTTTTTTCAGACAACTGAATACCCATGTAGCAGCAAGTCTCAGAAGAGCCCACACACTCAGCTCTTAACCCCAGTGTGCAGAGAGGGTCAAAACGTGTTTTTCAGCAGAAATAAACATGTTTCTGCAAGTTTGGTCAACCCCATGTAAGTTATGGGGCAGTAACAGTACACTCTGCAAAACGTGTTTTTCAGCAAGAAATAAACGCGTTTTTTCAGACAACTGAATCCCCATGTAGCAGCAAGGCTCAGAAGAGCCCACACACTCAGATCTTAACCCCAGTGTGCTGAAAGTGTCAAAACATGTTTTTCAGCAGAAATAAACATGTTTCTGCAAGTTTGGTCAACCCCATGTAAGTTATGGGGCAGTAACAGTACACTTTTCAAAACGTGTTTTTCAGCCCGAAATAAACGCGTTTTTTCAGACAACTGAATCCCCATGTAGCAACAAGGCTCAGAAGAGCCCACACACTCAGATCTTAACCCCAGTGTGCTGAAAGTGTCAAAACATGTTTTTCAGCAGAAATAAACATGTTTCTGCAAGTTTGGTCAACCCCATGTAAGTTATGGGGCAGTAACAGTACACTCTGCAAAACGTGTTTTTCAGCCCGAAATAAACGCGTTTTTTCAGACAACTGAATCCCCATGTAGCAGCAAGGCTCAGAAGAGCCCACACACTCAGATCTTAACCCCAGTGTGCTGAAAGTGTCAAAACATGTTTTTCAGCAGAAATAAACATGTTTCTGCAAGTTTGGTCAACCCCATGTAAGTTATGGGGCAGTAACAGTACACTTTTCAAAACGTGTTTTTCAGCCCGAAATAAACGCGTTTTTTCAGACAACTGAATCCCCATGTAGCAACAAGGCTCAGAAGAGCCCACACACTCAGATCTTAACCCCAGTGTGCTGAAAGTGTCAAAACATGTTTTTCAGCAGAAATAAACATGTTTCTGCAAGTTTGGTCAACCCCATGTAAGTTATGGGGCAGTAACAGTACACTTTTCAAAACGTGTTTTTCAGCCCGAAATAAACACGTTTTTTCAGACAACTGAATCCCCATGTAGCAACAAGGCTCAGAAGAGCCCACACACTCAGATCTTAACCCCAGTGTGCTGAAAGTGTCAAAACATGTTTTTCAGCAGAAATAAACATGTTTCTGCAAGTTTGGTCAACCCCATGTAAGTTATGGGGCAGTAACATTACACTTTTCAAAACGTGTTTTTCAGCCCGAAATAAACACGTTTTTTCAGACAACTGAATCCCCATGTAGCAACAAGGCTCAGAAGAGCCCACACACTCAGATCTTAACCCCAGTGTGCTGAAAGTGTCAAAACATGTTTTTCAGCAGAAATAAACATGTTTCTGCAAGTTTGGTCAACCCCATGTAAGTTATGGGGCAGTAACAGTACACTTTTCAAAACGTGTTTTTCAGCCCGAAATAAACGCGTTTTTTCAGACAACTGAATCCCCATGTAGCAACAAGGCTCAGAAGAGCCCACACACTCAGATCTTAACCCCAGTGTGCTAAAAGTGTCAAAATATGTTTTTCAGCAGAAATAAACATGTTTCTGCCAGTTTGGTCAACCCCATGTAAGTTATGGGGCAGTAACAGTACACTCTGCAAAACGTGTTTTTCAGCCCGAAATAAACGCGTTTTTTCAGACAACTGAATCCCCATGTAGCAGCAAGGCTCAGAAGAGCCCACACACTCAGATCTTAACCCCAGTGTGCTGAAAGTGTCAAGACATGTTTTTCAGCAGAAATAAACATGTTTCTGCAAGTTTGGTCAACCCCATGTAAGTTATGGGGCAGTAACAGTACACTTTTCAAAACGTGTTTTTCAGCCCGAAATAAATGCGTTTTTTCAGACAACTGAATCCCCATGTAGCAGCAAGGCTCAGAAGAGCCCACACACTCAGATCTTAACCCCAGTGTGCTGAAAGTGTCAAAACATGTTTTTCAGCAGAAATAAACATGTTTCTGCAAGTTTGGTCAACCCCATGTAAGTTATGGGGCAGTAACAGTACACTTTTCAAAACGTGTTTTTCAGCCCGAAATAAACGCGTTTTTTCAGACAACTGAATCCCCATGTAGCAACAAGGCTCAGAAGAGCCCACACACTCAGATCTTAACCCCAGTGTGCTAAAAGTGTCAAAATATGTTTTTCAGCAGAAATAAACATGTTTCTGCCAGTTTGGTCAACCCCATGTAAGTTATGGGGCAGTAACAGTACACTTTTCAAAACGTGTTTTTCAGCCCGAAATAAACGCGTTTTTTCAGACAACTGAATACCCATGTAGCAGCAAGTCTCAGAAGAGCCCACACACTCAGCTCTTAACCCCAGTGTGCAGAAAGGGTCAAAACGTGTTTTTCAGCAGAAATAAACATGTTTCTGCAAGTTTGGTCAACCCCATGTAAGTTATGGGGCAGTAACAGTACACTCTGCAAAACGTGTTTTTCAGCCCGAAATAAACGCGTTTTTTCAGACAACTGAATCCCCATGTAGCAGCAAGGCTCAGAAGAGCCCACACACTCAGATCTTAACCCCAGTGTGCAGAAAGGTTCAAAACATGTTTTTCAGCAGAAATAAACATGTTTCTGCAAGTTTGGTCAACCCCATGTAAGTTATGGGGCAGTAACAGTACACTTTTCAAAACGTGTTTTTCAGCCCGAAATAAATGCGTTTTTTCAGACAACTGAATACCCATGTAGCAGCAAGTCTCAGAAGAGCCCACACACTCAGCTCTTAACCCCAGTGTGCAGAGAGGGTCAAAACGTGTTTTTCAGCAGAAATAAACATGTTTCTGCAAGTTTGGTCAACCCCATGTAAGTTATGGGGCAGTAACAGTACACTCTGCAAAACGTGTTTTTCAGCAAGAAATAAACGCGTTTTTTCAGACAACTGAATCCCCATGTAGCAGCAAGGCTCAGAAGAGCCCACACACTCAGATCTTAACCCCAGTGTGCTGAAAGTGTCAAAACATGTTTTTCAGCAGAAATAAACATGTTTCTGCAAGTTTGGTCAACCCCATGTAAGTTATGGGGCAGTAACAGTACACTTTTCAAAACGTGTTTTTCAGCCCGAAATAAACGCGTTTTTTCAGACAACTGAATCCCCATGTAGCAACAAGGCTCAGAAGAGCCCACACACTCAGATCTTAACCCCAGTGTGCTGAAAGTGTCAAGACATGTTTTTCAGCAGAAATAAACATGTTTCTGCAAGTTTGGTCAACCCCATGTAAGTTATGGGGCAGTAACAGTACACTTTTCAAAACGTGTTTTTCAGCCCGAAATAAACGCGTTTTTTCAGACAACTGAATCCCCATGTAGCAACAAGGCTCAGAAGAGCCCACACACTCAGATCTTAACCCCAGTGTGCTAAAAGTGTCAAAATATGTTTTTCAGCAGAAATAAACATGTTTCTGCCAGTTTGGTCAACCCCATGTAAGTTATGGGGCAGTAACAGTACACTTTTCAAAACGTGTTTTTCAGCCCGAAATAAACGCGTTTTTTCAGACAACTGAATACCCATGTAGCAGCAAGTCTCAGAAGAGCCCACACACTCAGCTCTTAACCCCAGTGTGCAGAAAGGGTCAAAACGTGTTTTTCAGCAGAAATAAACATGTTTCTGCAAGTTTGGTCAACCCCATGTAAGTTATGGGGCAGTAACAGTACACTCTGCAAAACGTGTTTTTCAGCCCGAAATAAACGCGTTTTTTCAGACAACTGAATCCCCATGTAGCAGCAAGGCTCAGAAGAGCCCACACACTCAGATCTTAACCCCAGTGTGCAGAAAGGTTCAAAACATGTTTTTCAGCAGAAATAAACATGTTTCTGCAAGTTTGGTCAACCCCATGTAAGTTATGGGGCAGTAACAGTACACTTTTCAAAACGTGTTTTTCAGCCCGAAATAAACGCGTTTTTTCAGACAACTGAATCCCCATGTAGCAACAAGGCTCAGAAGAGCCCACACACTCAGATCTTAACCCCAGTGTGCTGAAAGTGTCAAAACATGTTTTTCAGCAGAAATAAACATGTTTCTGCAAGTTTGGTCAACCCCATGTAAGTTATGGGGCAGTAACAGTACACTTTTCAAAACGTGTTTTTCAGCCCGAAATAAACGCGTTTTTTCAGACAACTGAATCCCCATGTAGCAACAAGGCTCAGAAGAGCCCACACACTCAGATCTTAACCCCAGTGTGCTGAAAGTGTCAAGACATGTTTTTCAGCAGAAATAAACATGTTTCTGCAAGTTTGGTCAACCCCATGTAAGTTATGGGGCAGTAACAGTACACTTTTCAAAACGTGTTTTTCAGCCCGAAATAAACGCGTTTTCTCAGACAACTGAAACCCCATGTAGCAACAAGGCTCAGAAGAGCCCACACACTCAGATCTTAACCCCAGTGTGCTAAAAGTGTCAAAATATGTTTTTCAGCAGAAATAAACATGTTTCTGCCAGTTTGGTCAACCCCATGTAAGTTATGGGGCAGTAACAGTACACTTTTCAAAACGTGTTTTTCAGCCCGAAATAAACGCGTTTTTTCAGACAACTGAATACCCATGTAGCAGCAAGTCTCAGAAGAGCCCACACACTCAGCTCTTAACCCCAGTGTGCAGAAAGGGTCAAAACGTGTTTTTCAGCAGAAATAAACATGTTTCTGCAAGTTTGGTCAACCCCATGTAAGTTATGGGGCAGTAACAGTACACTCTGCAAAACGTGTTTTTCAGCCCGAAATAAACGCGTTTTTTCAGACAACTGAATCCCCATGTAGCAGCAAGGCTCAGAAGAGCCCACACACTCAGATCTTAACCCCAGTGTGCAGAAAGGTTCAAAACATGTTTTTCAGCAGAAATAAACATGTTTCTGCAAGTTTGGTCAACCCCATGTAAGTTATGGGGCAGTAACAGTACACTTTTCAAAACGTGTTTTTCAGCCCGAAATAAACGCGTTTTTTCAGACAACTGAATCCCCATGTAGCAACAAGGCTCAGAAGAGCCCACACACTCAGATCTTAACCCCAGTGTGCTGAAAGTGTCAAAACTTGTTTTTCAGCAGAAATAAACATGTTTCTGCAAGTTTGGTCAACCCCATGTAAGTAATGGGGCAGTAACAGTACACTTTTCAAAACGTGTTTTTCAGCCCGAAATAAACGCGTTTTTCAGACAACTGAATACCCATGTAGCAGCAAGGCTCAGAAGAGCCCACACACTCAGATCTTAACCCCAGTGTGCTGAAAGTGTCAAAACATGTTTTTCAGCAGAAATAAACATGTTTCTGCAAGTTTGGTCAACCCCATGTAAGTTATGGGGCAGTAACAGTACACTTTTCAAAACGTGTTTTTCAGCCCGAAATAAACGCGTTTTTTCAGACAACTGAATCCCCATGTAGCAGCAAGGCTCAGAAGAGCCCACACACTCAGATCTTAACCCCAGTGTGCAGAAAGGGTCAAAGCGTGTTTTTCAGCAGAAATAAACATGTTTCTGCAAGTTTGGTCAACCCCATGTAAGTTATGGGGCAGTAACAGTACACTCTGCAAAACGTGTTTTTCAGCCCGAAATAAACGCGTTTTTTCAGACAACTGAATCCCCATGTAGCAGCAAGGCTCAGAAGAGCCCACACACTCAGATCTTAACCCCAGTGTGCAGAAAGGTTCAAAACATGTTTTTCAGCAGAAATAAACATGTCTCTGCAAGTTTGGTCAACCCCATGTAAGTTATGGGGCAGTAACAGTACACTTTTCAAAACGTGTTTTTCAGCCCGAAATAAACGCATTTTTTCAGACAACTGAATCCCCATGTAGCAACAAGGCTCAGAAGAGCCCACACACTCAGATCTTAACCCCAGTGTGCTGAAAGTGTCAAAACATGTTTTTCAGCAGAAATAAACATGTTTCTGCAAGTTTGGTCAACCCCATGTAAGTTATGGGGCAGTAACAGTACACTTTTCAAAACGTGTTTTTCAGCCCGAAATAAACGCGTTTTTTCAGACAACTGAATCCCCATGTAGCAACAAGGCTCAGAAGAGCCCACACACTCAGATCTTAACCCCAGTGTGCTGAAAGTGTCAAAACATGTTTTTCAGCAGAAATAAACATGTTTCTGCAAGTTTGGTCAACCCCATGTAAGTTATGGGGCAGTAACAGTACACTTTTCAAAACGTGTTTTTCAGCCCGAAATAAACGCGTTTTTTCAGACAACTGAATCCCCATGTAGCAACAAGGCTCAGAAGAGCCCACACACTCAGATCTTAACCCCAGTGTGCTGAAAGTGTCAAAACGTTTTTCAGCAGAAATAAACATGTTTCTGCAAGTTTGGTCAACCCCATGTAAGTTATGGGGCAGTAACATTACACTTTTCAAAACGTGTTTTTCAGCCCGAAATAAACACGTTTTTTCAGACAACTGAATCCCCATGTAGCAACAAGGCTCAGAAGAGCCCACACACTCAGATCTTAACCCCAGTGTGCTGAAAGTGTCAAAACATGTTTTTCAGCAGAAATAAACATGTTTCTGCAAGTTTGGTCAACCCCATGTAAGTTATGGGGCAGTAACAATACACTTTTCAAAACGTGTTTTTCAGCCCGAAATAAACGCGTTTTTTCAGACAACTGAATACCCATGTAGCAGCAAGGCTCAGAAGAGCCCACACACTCAGATCTTAACCCCAGTGTGCAGAAAGGGTCAAAGCGTGTTTTTCAGCAGAAATAAACATGTTTCTGCAAGTTTGGTCAACCCCATGTAAGTTATGGGGCAGTAACAGTACACTCTGCAAAACGTGTTTTTCAGCCCGAAATAAACGCGTTTTTTCAGACAACTGAATCCCCATGTAGCAACAAGGCTCAGAAGAGCCCACACACTCAGATCTTAACCCCAGTGTGCTGAAAGTGTCAAAACATGTTTTTCAGCAGAAATAAACATGTTTCTGCAAGTTTGGTCAACCCCATGTAAGTTATGGGGCAGTAACAGTACACTTTTCAAAACGTGTTTTTCAGCCCGAAATAAACGCGTTTTTTCAGACAACTGAATCCCCATGTAGCAACAAGGCTCAGAAGAGCCCACACACTCAGATCTTAACCCCAGTGTGCTGAAAGTGTCAAAACATGTTTTTCAGCAGAAATAAACATGTTTCTGCAAGTTTGGTCAACCCCATGTAAGTTATGGGGCAGTAACATTTCACTTTTCAAAACGTGTTTTTCAGCCCGAAATAAACACGTTTTTTCAGACAACTGAATCCCCATGTAGCAACAAGGCTCAGAAGAGCCCACACACTCAGATCTTAACCCCAGTGTGCTGAAAGTGTCAAAACATGTTTTTCAGCAGAAATAAACATGTTTCTGCAAGTTTGGTCAACCCCATGTAAGTTATGGGGCAGTAACAGTACACTTTTCAAAACGTGTTTTTCAGCCCGAAATAAACGCGTTTTTTCAGACAACTGAATACCCATGTAGCAGCAAGGCTCAGAAGAGCCCACACACTCAGATCTTAACCCCAGTGTGCAGAAAGGGTCAAAGCGTGTTTTTCAGCAGAAATAAACATGTTTCTGCAAGTTTGGTCAACCCCATGTAAGTTATGGGGCAGTAACAGCACACTCTGCAAAACGTGTTTTTCAGCCCGAAATAAACGCGTTTTTTCAGACAACTGAATCCCCATGTAGCAGCAAGGCTCAGAAGAGCCCACACACTCAGATCTTAACCCCAGTGTGCTGAAAGTGTCAAAACATGTTTTTCAGCAGAAATAAACATGTTTCTGCAAGTTTGGTCAACCCCATGTAAGTTATGGGGCAGTAACAGTACACTTTTCAAAACGTGTTTTTCAGCCCGAAATAAACGCGTTTTTTCAGACAACTGAATCCCCATGTAGCAACAAGGCTCAGAAGAGCCCACACACTCAGATCTTAACCCCAGTGTGCTGAAAGTGTCAAAACATGTTTTTCAGCAGAAATAAACATGTTTCTGCAAGTTTGGTCAACCCCATGTAAGTTATGGGGCAGTAACAGTACACTTTTCAAAACGTGTTTTTCAGCCCGAAATAAACACGTTTTTTCAGACAACTGAATCCCCATGTAGCAACAAGGCTCAGAAGAGCCCACACACTCAGATCTTAACCCCAGTGTGCTGAAAGTGTCAAAACATGTTTTTCAGCTGAAATAAACATGTTTCTGCAAGTTTGGTCAACCCCATGTAAGTTATGGGGCAGTAACAGTACACTTTTCAAAACGTGTTTTTCAGCCCGAAATAAACGCGTTTTTTCAGACAACTGAATACCCATGTAGCAGCAAGGCTCAGAAGAGCCCACACACTCAGATCTTAACCCCAGTGTGCAGAAAGGGTCAAAGCGTGTTTTTCAGCAGAAATAAACATGTTTCTGCAAGTTTGGTCAACCCCATGTAAGTTATGGGGCAGTAACAGTACACTCTGCAAAACGTGTTTTTCAGCCCGAAATAAACGCGTTTTTTCAGACAACTGAATCCCCATGTAGCAGCAAGGCTCAGAAGAGCCCACACACTCAGATCTTAACCCCAGTGTGCTGAAAGTGTCAAAACATGTTTTTCAGCAGAAATAAACATGTTTCTGCAAGTTTGGTCAACCCCATGTAAGTTATGGGGCAGTAACAGTACACTTTTCAAAACGTGTTTTTCAGCCCGAAATAAACGCGTTTTTTCAGACAACTGAATCCCCATGTAGCAACAAGGCTCAGAAGAGCCCACACACTCAGATCTTAACCCCAGTGTGCTGAAAGTGTCAAAACATGTTTTTCAGCAGAAATAAACATGTTTCTGCAAGTTTGGTCAACCCCATGTAAGTTATGGGGCAGTAACAGTACACTTTTCAAAACGTGTTTTTCAGCCCGAAATAAACACGTTTTTTCAGACAACTGAATCCCCATGTAGCAACAAGGCTCAGAAGAGCCCACACACTCAGATCTTAACCCCAGTGTGCTGAAAGTGTCAAAACATGTTTTTCAGCAGAAATAAACATGTTTCTGCAAGTTTGGTCAACCCCATGTAAGTTATGGGGCAGTAACAGTACACTTTTCAAAACGTGTTTTTCAGCCCGAAATAAACACGTTTTTTCAGACAACTGAATCCCCATGTAGCAACAAGGCTCAGAAGAGCCCACACACTCAGATCTTAACCCCAGTGTGCTGAAAGTGTCAAAACATGTTTTTCAGCAGAAATAAACATGTTTCTGCAAGTTTGGTCAACCCCATGTAAGTTATGGGGCAGTAACAGTACACTTTTCAAAACGTGTTTTTCAGCCCGAAATAAACGCGTTTTTTCAGACAACTGAATACCCATGTAGCAGCAAGGCTCAGAAGAGCCCACACACTCAGATCTTAACCCCAGTGTGCAGAAAGGGTCAAAACGTGTTTTTCAGCAGAAATAAACATGTTTCTGCAAGTTTGGTCAACCCCATGTAAGTTATGGGGCAGTAACAGTACACTCTGCAAAACGTGTTTTTCAGCCCGAAATAAACGCGTTTTTTCAGACAACTGAATCCCCATGTAGCAGCAAGGCTCAGAAGAGCCCACACACTCAGATCTTAACCCCAGTGTGCTGAAAGTGTCAAGACATGTTTTTCAGCAGAAATAAACATGTTTCTGCAAGTTTGGTCAACCCCATGTAAGTTATGGGGCAGTAACAGTACACTTTTCAAAACGTGTTTTTCAGCCCGAAATAAATGCGTTTTTTCAGACAACTGAATACCCATGTAGCAGCAAGTCTCAGAAGAGCCCACACACTCAGCTCTTAACCCCAGTGTGCAGAGAGGGTCAAAACGTGTTTTTCAGCAGAAATAAACATGTTTCTGCAAGTTTGGTCAACCCCATGTAAGTTATGGGGCAGTAACAGTACACTCTGCAAAACGTGTTTTTCAGCCCGAAATAAACGCGTTTTTTCAGACAACTGAATCCCCATGTAGCAGCAAGGCTCAGAAGAGCCCACACACTCAGATCTTAACCCCAGTGTGCTGAAAGTGTCAAAACATGTTTTTCAGCAGAAATAAACATGTTTCTGCAAGTTTGGTCAACCCCATGTAAGTTATGGGGCAGTAACAGTACACTCTGCAAAACGTGTTTTTCAGCCCGAAATAAACGCGTTTTTTCAGACAACTGAATCCCCATGTAGCAGCAAGGCTCAGAAGAGCCCACACACTCAGATCTTAACCCCAGTGTGCTGAAAGTGTCAAGACATGTTTTTCAGCAGAAATAAACATGTTTCTGCAAGTTTGGTCAACCCCATGTAAGTTATGGGGCAGTAACAGTACACTTTTCAAAACGTGTTTTTCAGCCCGAAATAAATGCGTTTTTTCAGACAACTGAATACCCATGTAGCAGCAAGTCTCAGAAGAGCCCACACACTCAGCTCTTAACCCCAGTGTGCAGAGAGGGTCAAAACGTGTTTTTCAGCAGAAATAAACATGTTTCTGCAAGTTTGGTCAACCCCATGTAAGTTATGGGGCAGTAACAGTACACTCTGCAAAACGTGTTTTTCAGCCCGAAATAAACGCGTTTTTTCAGACAACTGAATCCCCATGTAGCAGCAAGGCTCAGAAGAGCCCACACACTCAGATCTTAACCCCAGTGTGCTGAAAGTGTCAAAACATGTTTTTCAGCAGAAATAAACATGTTTCTGCAAGTTTGGTCAACCCCATGTAAGTTATGGGGCAGTAACAGTACACTTTTCAAAACGTGTTTTTCAGCCCGAAATAAACGCGTTTTTTCAGACAACTGAATCCCCATGTAGCAACAAGGCTCAGAAGAGCCCACACACTCAGATCTTAACCCCAGTGTGCTGAAAGTGTCAAGACATGTTTTTCAGCAGAAATAAACATGTTTCTGCAAGTTTGGTCAACCCCATGTAAGTTATGGGGCAGTAACAGTACACTTTTCAAAACGTGTTTTTCAGCCCGAAATAAACGCGTTTTTTCAGACAACTGAATCCCCATGTAGCAACAAGGCTCAGAAGAGCCCACACACTCAGATCTTAACCCCAGTGTGCTAAAAGTGTCAAAATATGTTTTTCAGCAGAAATAAACATTTTTCTGCCAGTTTGGTCAACCCCATGTAAGTTATGGGGCAGTAACAGTACACTTTTCAAAACGTGTTTTTCAGCCCGAAATAAACGCGTTTTTTCAGACAACTGAATACCCATGTAGCAGCAAGTCTCAGAAGAGCCCACACACTCAGCTCTTAACCCCAGTGTGCAGAAAGGGTCAAAACGTGTTTTTCAGCAGAAATAAACATGTTTCTGCAAGTTTGGTCAACCCCATGTAAGTTATGGGGCAGTAACAGTACACTCTGCAAAACGTGTTTTTCAGCCCGAAATAAACGCGTTTTTTCAGACAACTGAATCCCCATGTAGCAGCAAGGCTCAGAAGAGCCCACACACTCAGATCTTAACCCCAGTGTGCAGAAAGGTTCAAAACATGTTTTTCAGCAGAAATAAACATGTTTCTGCAAGTTTGGTCAACCCCATGTAAGTTATGGGGCAGTAACAGTACACTTTTCAAAACGTGTTTTTCAGCCCGAAATAAACGCGTTTTTTCAGAACTGAATCCCCATGTAGCAACAAGGCTCAGAAGAGCCCACACACTCAGATCTTAACCCCAGTGTGCTGAAAGTGTCAAAACTTGTTTTTCAGCAGAAATAAACATGTTTCTGCAAGTTTGGTCAACCCCATGTAAGTAATGGGGCAGTAACAGTACACTTTTCAAAACGTGTTTTTCAGCCCGAAATAAACGCGTTTTTCAGACAACTGAATACCCATGTAGCAGCAAGGCTCAGAAGAGCCCACACACTCAGATCTTAACCCCAGTGTGCTGAAAGTGTCAAAACATGTTTTTCAGCAGAAATAAACATGTTTCTGCAAGTTTGGTCAACCCCATGTAAGTTATGGGGCAGTAACAGTACACTCTGCAAAACGTGTTTTTCAGCCCGAAATAAACGCGTTTTTTCAGACAACTGAATCCCCATGTAGCAGCAAGGCTCAGAAGAGCCCACACACTCAGATCTTAACCCCAGTGTGCTGAAAGTGTCAAGACATGTTTTTCAGCAGAAATAAACATGTTTCTGCAAGTTTGGTCAACCCCATGTAAGTTATGGGGCAGTAACAGTACACTTTTCAAAACGTGTTTTTCAGCCCGAAATAAATGCGTTTTTCAGACAACTGAATACCCATGTAGCAGCAAGTCTCAGAAGAGCCCACACACTCAGCTCTTAACCCCAGTGTGCAGAGAGGGTCAAAACGTGTTTTTCAGCAGAAATAAACATGTTTCTGCAAGTTTGGTCAACCCCATGTAAGTTATGGGGCAGTAACAGTACACTCTGCAAAACGTGTTTTTCAGCCCGAAATAAACGCGTTTTTTCAGACAACTGAATCCCCATGTAGCAGCAAGGCTCAGAAGAGCCACACACTCAGATCTTAACCCCAGTGTGCTGAAAGTGTCAAAACATGTTTTTCAGCAGAAATAAACATGTTTCTGCAAGTTTGGTCAACCCCATGTAAGTTATGGGGCAGTAACAGTACACTTTTCAAAACGTGTTTTTCAGCCCGAAATAAACGCGTTTTTTCAGACAACTGAATCCCCATGTAGCAACAAGGCTCAGAAGAGCCCACACACTCAGATCTTAACCCCAGTGTGCTGAAAGTGTCAAGACATGTTTTTCAGCAGAAATAAACATGTTTCTGCAAGTTTGGTCAACCCCATGTAAGTTATGGGGCAGTAACAGTACACTTTTCAAAACGTGTTTTTCAGCCCGAAATAAACGCGTTTTTTCAGACAACTGAATCCCCATGTAGCAACAAGGCTCAGAGGAGCCCACACACTCAGATCTTAACCCCAGTGTGCTAAAAGTGTCAAAATATGTTTTTCAGCAGAAATAAACATGTTTCTGCCAGTTTGGTCAACCCCATGTAAGTTATGGGGCAGTAACAGTACACTTTTCAAAACGTGTTTTTCAGCCCGAAATAAACGCGTTTTTTCAGACAACTGAATACCCATGTAGCAGCAAAGTCTCAGAAGAGCCCACACACTCAGCTCTTAACCCCAGTGTGCAGAAAGGGTCAAAACGTGTTTTTCAGCAGAAATAAACATGTTTCTGCAAGTTTGGTCAACCCCATGTAAGTTATGGGGCAGTAACAGTACACTCTGCAAAACGTGTTTTTCAGCCCGAAATAAACGCGTTTTTTCAGACAACTGAATCCCCATGTAGCAGCAAGGCTCAGAAGAGCCCACACACTCAGATCTTAACCCCAGTGTGCAGAAAGGTTCAAAACATGTTTTTCAGCAGAAATAAACATGTTTCTGCAAGTTTGGTCAACCCCATGTAAGTAATGGGGCAGTAACAGTACACTTTTCAAAACGTGTTTTTCAGCCCGAAATAAACGCGTTTTTCAGACAACTGAATACCCATGTAGCAGCAAGGCTCAGAAGAGCCCACACACTCAGATCTTAACCCCAGTGTGCTGAAAGTGTCAAAACATGTTTTTCAGCAGAAATAAACATGTTTCTGCAAGTTTGGTCAACCCCATGTAAGTTATGGGGCAGTAACAGTACACTTTTCAAAACGTGTTTTTCAGCCCGAAATAAACGCGTTTTTTCAGACAACTGAATCCCCATGTAGCAGCAAGGCTCAGAAGAGCCCACACACTCAGATCTTAACCCCAGTGTGCAGAAAGGGTCAAAGCGTGTTTTTCAGCAGAAATAAACATGTTTCTGCAAGTTTGGTCAACCCCATGTAAGTTATGGGGCAGTAACAGTACACTCTGCAAAACGTGTTTTTCAGCCCGAAATAAACGCGTTTTTTCAGACAACTGAATCCCCATGTAGCAGCAAGGCTCAGAAGAGCCCACACACTCAGATCTTAACCCCAGTGTGCAGAAAGGTTCAAAACATGTTTTTCAGCAGAAATAAACATGTCTCTGCAAGTTTGGTCAACCCCATGTAAGTTATGGGGCAGTAACAGTACACTTTTCAAAACGTGTTTTTCAGCCCGAAATAAACGCGTTTTTTCAGACAACTGAATCCCCATGTAGCAGCAAGGCTCAGAAGAGCCCACACACTCAGATCTTAACCCCAGTGTGCTGAAAGTGTCAAGACATGTTTTTCAGCAGAAATAAACATGTTTCTGCAAGTTTGGTCAACCCCATGTAAGTTATGGGGCAGTAACAGTACACTTTTCAAAACGTGTTTTTCAGCCCGAAATAAATGCGTTTTTTCAGACAACTGAATACCCATGTAGCAGCAAGTCTCAGAAGAGCCCACACACTCAGCTCTTAACCCCAGTGTGCAGAGAGGGTCAAAACGTGTTTTTCAGCAGAAATAAACATGTTTCTGCAAGTTTGGTCAACCCCATGTAAGTCATGGGGCAGTAACAGTACACTCTGCAAAACGTGTTTTTCAGCCCGAAATAAACGCGTTTTTCAGACAACTGAATACCCATGTAGCAGCAAGGCTCAGAAGAGCCCACACACTCAGATCTTAACCCCAGTGTGCTGAAAGTGTCAAAACATGTTTTTCAGCAGAAATAAACATGTTTCTGCAAGTTTGGTCAACCCCATGTAAGTTATGGGGCAGTAACAGTACACTTTTCAAAACGTGTTTTTCAGCCCGAAATAAACGCGTTTTTTCAGACAACTGAATCCCCATGTAGCAACAAGGCTCAGAAGAGCCCACACACTCAGATCTTAACCCCAGTGTGCTGAAAGTGTCAAGACATGTTTTTCAGCAGAAATAAACATGTTTCTGCAAGTTTGGTCAACCCCATGTAAGTTATGGGGCAGTAACAGTACACTTTTCAAAACGTGTTTTTCAGCCCGAAATAAACGCGTTTTTTCAGACAACTGAATCCCCATGTAGCAACAAGGCTCAGAAGAGCCCACACACTCAGATCTTAACCCCAGTGTGCTAAAAGTGTCAAAATATGTTTTTCAGCAGAAATAAACATGTTTCTGCCAGTTTGGTCAACCCCATGTAAGTTATGGGGCAGTAACAGTACACTTTTCAAAACGTGTTTTTCAGCCCGAAATAAACGCGTTTTTTCAGACAACTGAATACCCATGTAGCAGCAAGTCTCAGAAGAGCCCACACACTCAGCTCTTAACCCCAGTGTGCAGAAAGGGTCAAAACGTGTTTTTCAGCAGAAATAAACATGTTTCTGCAAGTTTGGTCAACCCCATGTAAGTTATGGGGCAGTAACAGTACACTCTGCAAAACGTGTTTTTCAGCCCGAAATAAACGCGTTTTTTCAGACAACTGAATCCCCATGTAGCAGCAAGGCTCAGAAGAGCCCACACACTCAGATCTTAACCCCAGTGTGCAGAAAGGTTCAAAACATGTTTTTCAGCAGAAATAAACATGTTTCTGCAAGTTTGGTCAACCCCATGTAAGTTATGGGGCAGTAACAGTACACTTTTCAAAACGTGTTTTTCAGCCCGAAATAAACGCGTTTTTTCAGACAACTGAATCCCCATGTAGCAACAAGGCTCAGAAGAGCCCACACACTCAGATCTTAACCCCAGTGTGCTGAAAGTGTCAAAACTTGTTTTTCAGCAGAAATAAACATGTTTCTGCAAGTTTGGTCAACCCCATGTAAGTAATGGGGCAGTAACAGTACACTTTTCAAAACGTGTTTTTCAGCCCGAAATAAACGCGTTTTTCAGACAACTGAATACCCATGTAGCAGCAAGGCTCAGAAGAGCCCACACACTCAGATCTTAACCCCAGTGTGCTGAAAGTGTCAAAACATGTTTTTCAGCAGAAATAAACATGTTTCTGCAAGTTTGGTCAACCCCATGTAAGTTATGGGGCAGTAACAGTACACTTTTCAAAACGTGTTTTTCAGCCCGAAATAAACGCGTTTTTTCAGACAACTGAATCCCCATGTAGCAGCAAGGCTCAGAAGAGCCCACACACTCAGATCTTAACCCCAGTGTGCAGAAAGGTCAAAGCGTGTTTTTCAGCAGAAATAAACATGTTTCTGCAAGTTTGGTCAACCCCATGTAAGTTATGGGGCAGTAACAGTACACTCTGCAAAACGTGTTTTTCAGCCCGAAATAAACGCGTTTTTTCAGACAACTGAATCCCCATGTAGCAGCAAGGCTCAGAAGAGCCCACACACTCAGATCTTAACCCCAGTGTGCAGAAAGGTTCAAAACATGTTTTTCAGCAGAAATAAACATGTCTCTGCAAGTTTGGTCAACCCCATGTAAGTTATGGGGCAGTAACAGTACACTTTTCAAAACGTGTTTTTCAGCCCGAAATAAACGTGTTTTTTCAGACAACTGAATCCCCATGTAGCAACAAGGCTCAGAAGAGCCCACACACTCAGATCTTAACCCCAGTGTGCTGAAAGTGTCAAAACATGTTTTTCAGCAGAAATAAACATGTTTCTGCAAGTTTGGTCAACCCCATGTAAGTTATGGGGCAGTAACAGTACACTTTTCAAAACGTGTTTTTCAGCCCGAAATAAACGCATTTTTCAGACAACTGAATCCCCATGTAGCAACAAGGCTCAGAAGAGCCCACACACTCAGATCTTAACCCCAGTGTGCTGAAAGTGTCAAAACATGTTTTTCAGCAGAAATAAACATGTTTCTGCAAGTTTGGTCAACCCCATGTAAGTTATGGGGCAGTAACAGTACACTTTTCAAAACGTGTTTTCAGCCCGAAATAAACGCGTTTTTTCAGACAACTGAATCCCCATGTAGCAACAAGGCTCAGAAGAGCCCACACACTCAGATCTTAACCCCAGTGTGCTGAAAGTGTCAAAACATGTTTTTCAGCAGAAATAAACATGTTTCTGCAAGTTTGGTCAACCCCATGTAAGTTATGGGGCAGTAACATTACACTTTTCAAAACGTGTTTTCAGCCCGAAATAAACACGTTTTTTCAGACAACTGAATCCCCATGTAGCAACAAGGCTCAGAAGAGCCCACACACTCAGATCTTAACCCCAGTGTGCTGAAAGTGTCAAAACATGTTTTTCAGCAGAAATAAACATGTTTCTGCAAGTTTGGTCAACCCCATGTAAGTTATGGGGCAGTAACAGTACACTTTTCAAAACGTGTTTTTCAGCCCGAAATAAACGCGTTTTTTCAGACAACTGAATACCCATGTAGCAGCAAGGCTCAGAAGAGCCCACACACTCAGATCTTAACCCCAGTGTGCAGAAAGGGTCAAAGCGTGTTTTTCAGCAGAAATAAACATGTTTCTGCAAGTTTGGTCAACCCCATGTAAGTTATGGGGCAGTAACAGTACACTCTGCAAAACGTGTTTTTCAGCCCGAAATAAACGCGTTTTTTCAGACAACTGAATCCCCATGTAGCAGCAAGGCTCAGAAGAGCCCACACACTCAGATCTTAACCCAGTGTGCTGAAAGTGTCAAAACATGTTTTTCAGCAGAAATAAACATGTTTCTGCAAGTTGGTCAACCCCATGTAAGTTATGGGGCAGTAACAGTACACTTTTCAAAACGTGTTTTCAGCCCGAAATAAACGCGTTTTTTCAGACAACTGAATCCCCATGTAGCAACAAGGCTCAGAAGAGCCCACACACTCAGATCTTAACCCAGTGTGCTGAAAGTGTCAAAACATGTTTTTCAGCAGAAATAAACATGTTTCTGCAAGTTTGGTCAACCCCCATGTAAGTTATGGGGCAGTAACAGTACACTTTTCAAAACGGTTTTTCAGCCCGAAATAAACACGTTTTTTCAGACAACTGAATCCCCATGTAGCAACAAGGCTCAGACAGAGCCCACACACTCAGATCTTAACCCCAGTGTGCTGAAAGTGTCAAAACATGTTTTCAGCAGAAATAAACATGTTTCTGCAAGTTTGGTCAACCCCATGTAAGTTATGGGGCAGTAACAGTACACTTTTCAAAACGTGTTTTTCAGCCCGAAATAAACGCGTTTTTTCAGACAACTGAATACCCATGTAGCAGCAAGGCTCAGAAGGCCCACACACTCAGATCTTAACCCCAGTGTGCAGAAAGGGTCAAAACGTGTTTTCAGCAGAAATAAACATGTTTCTGCAAGTTTGGTCAACCCCATGTAAGTTATGGGGCAGTAACAGTACACTCTGCAAAACGTGTTTTTCAGCCCGAAATAAACGCGTTTTTTCAGACAACTGAATCCCCATGTAGCAGCAAGGCTCAGAAGAGCCCACACACTCAGATCTTAACCCCAGTGTGCTGAAAGTGTCAAGACATGTTTTTCAGCAGAAATAAACATGTTTCTGCAAGTTTGGTCAACCCCATGTAAGTTATGGGGCAGTAACAGTACACTTTTCAAACGTGTTTTTCAGCCGAAAATAAATGCGTTTTTTCAAGACAACTGATTACCCATGTAGCAGCAAGTCTCAGAAGAGCCCACACACTCAGCTCTTAACCCCAGTGTGCAGAGAGGGTCCAAACGTGTTTTCAGCAGAAATAAACATGTTTCTGCAAGTTTGGTCAACCCCATGGTAAGTTATGGGGCAGTAACAGTACACTCTGCAAAACGTGTTTTTCAGCCCGAAATAAACGCGTTTTTTCAGACAACTGAATCCCCATGTAGCAGCAAGGCTCAGAAGAGCCCACACACTCAGATCTTAACCCCAGTTTGCTGAAAGTGTCCAAAACATGTTTTTCAGCAGAAATAAACATGTTTCTGCAAGTTTGGTCAACCCCAATGTAAGTTATGGGGCAGTAACAGTACACTTTTCAAAACGTGTTTTTCAGCCCGAAATAAACGCGTTTTTTCAGACACTGAATCCCCATGTAGCAACAAGGCTCAGAAGAGCCCACACCTCAGATCTTAACCCCAGTGTGCTGAAAGTGTCAAGACATGTTTTTCAGCAGAATTAAACATGTTTCTGCAAGTTTGGTCAACCCCATCGTAAGTTATGGGGCAGTAACAGTACCCTTTTCAAAACGTGTTTTTCAGCCCAAAATAAACGCGTTTTTACAGACAACTGAATCCCCATGTAGCAACAAGGCTCAGAAGAGCCCACACACTCAGATCTTAACCCCAGTGTGCTAAAAGTGTCAAATATGTTTTTCAGCAGAAAAAACATGTTTTCTGCCAGTTTGGTCAACCCCATGTACAGTTATGGGGAGTAACAGTACACTTTCAAAACGTGTTTTTCAGCCCGAAATAAACGCGTTTTTTCAGACAACTGAATACCCATGTAGCAGCAAAGTCTCAGAAGAGCCCAACACACTCAGCTCTTAACCCCAGTGTGCAGAAAGGGTCAAAACGTGTTTTTCAGCAGGAAATAAACATGTTTCTGCAAGTTTGGTCAACCCCATGTAAGTTATGGGGCAGTAACAGTACACTCTGCAAAACGTGTTTTTCAGCCGAAATAAACCGTTTTTTCAGACAACTGAATCCCCATGTAGCAGCAAGGCTCAGAAGAGCCCACACACTCAGATCTTAACCCCAGTGTGCAGAAAGGTTCAAAACATGTTTTTCCAGCAGAAATAAACATGTTTCTGCAAGTTTGGTCAACCCCATGTAAGTTATGGGGCAGTAACAGTACACTTTTCAAAACGTGTTTTTCAGCCGAAATAAACGCGTTTTTCAGACAACTGAATCCCCATGTAGCAACAAGGCTCAGAAGAGCCCACACACTCAGATCTTAACCCAGTGTGCTGAAAGTGTCAAAACTTGTTTTTCAGCAGAAATAAACATGTTTCTGCAAGTTTGGTCAACCCCATGTAAGTAATGGGGCAGTAACAGTACCTTTCAAAACGTGTTTTTCAGCCCGAAATAAAGCGTTTTTCCAGACAACTGAATCCCCATGTAGCCAGCAAGGCTCAGAAGAGCCCACACACTCAGATCATAACCCCAGTGTGCTGAAAGTGTCAAAACATGTTTTTCAGCAGAAATAAACATGTTCTGCAAGTTTGGTCAACCCCATGAAAGTTATGGGGCAGTAACAGTACACTCTGCAAAACGTGTTTTTTCAGCCCGAAATAAACGCGTTTTTTCAGACAACTGAATCCCCATGTAGCAGCAAGGCTCAGAAGAGCCCACACACTCAGATCTTAACCCCAGTGTGCTGAAAGTGTCAAGACATGTTTTTCAGCAGAAATAAACATGTTTCTGCAAGTTTGGTCAACCCCATGTAAGTTATGGGGCAGTAACAGTACACTTTTCAAACGTGTTTTTCAGCCCGAAATAAATGCGTTTTTTCAGACAACTGAATACCCATGTAGCAGCAAGTCTCAGAAAGACCCACCACTCAGCTCTTAACCCCAGTGTGCAGAGAGGGTCAAAACGTGTTTTTCAGCAAGAAATAAACATGTTTCTGCAAGTTTGGTCAACCCCATGTAAGTTATGGGGCAGTAACAGTACACTCTGCAAAAGTGTTTTTCAGCCCGAAATAAGCGTTTTTTCAGACAACTGAATCCCCATGTAGCAGCAAGGCTCAGAAGAGCCCACACACTCAGATCTTAACCCCAGTGTGCTGAAAGTGTCAAAACATGTTTTCAGCAGAAATAAACATGTTTCTGCAAGTTTGGTCAACCCCATGTAAGTTATGGGGCAGTAACAGTACACTTTTCAAACGTGTTTTTCAGCCCGAAATAAACGCGTTTTTTCAGACAACTGAATCCCCATGTAGCAACAAGGCTCAGAAGAGCCCACACACTCAGATCTTAAACCCCAGTGTGCTGAAAGTGTCAAGACATGTTTTTCAGCAGAAATAAAACATGTTTCTGCAAGTTTGGTCAACCCCATGTAAGTTATGGGGCAGTAACAGTACACTTTTCAAAACGTGTTTTTCAGCCCGAAATAAACGCGGTTTTTCAGACAACTGAATCCCCATGTAGCAACAAGGCTCAGGAAGAGCCCACACACTCAGATCTTAACCCCAGTGGTGCTAAAAGTGTCAAAATAGTTTTTCAGCAGAAATAAACATGTTTCTGCCAGTTTGGTCAACCCATGTAAAGTTATGGGGCAGTAACAGTACACTTTTCAAAACGTGTTTTCAGCCCGAAATAAACGCGTTTTTTCAGACAACTGAATACCCATGTAGCAGCAAGTCTCAGAAGAGCCCACACACTCAGCTCTTAACCCCAGTGTGCAGACAGGGTCAAACGTGTTTTTCAGCAGAAATAAACATGTTCTGCAAGTTTGGTCAACCCCATGTAAGTTATGGGGCAGTAACAGTACACTCTGCAAAACGTGTTTTTCAGCCCGAAATAAACGCGTTTTTTCAGACAACTGAATCCCCATGTAGCAGCAAGGACTCAGAAGAGCCCACACACTCAGATCTTAACCCCAGTGTGCAGAAAGGTTCAAAACATGTTTTTCAGCAGAAATAAAACATGTCTCTGCAAGTTTGGTCAACCCCATGTAAGTTATGGGGCAGTAACAGTACACTTTTCAAAACGTGTTTTTCAGCCCGAAATAAACGCGTTTTTCAGACAACTGAATCCATGTAGCAGCAAAGCTCAGAAGAGCCCACACACTCAGATCTTAACCCCAGTGTGCTAAAGTGTCAAAATATGTTTTTCAGCAGAAATAAACATGTTTCTGCCAGTTTGGTCAACCCCATGTAAGTTATGGGGCAGTAACAGTACACTTTTCAAAACAGTTGTTTTCAGCCAGAAATAAACGCGTTTTTCAGACAACTGAATACCCATGTAGCAGCAAAGCTCAGAAGAGCCCCACACACTCAGATCTTAACCCAGTGTGCAGAAAGGGTCAAAGCGTGTTTTTCAGCAGAAAATATAACATGTTTCTGCAAGTTTGGTCAACCCCATGTAAGTTATGGGGCAGTAACAGTACACTCTGCAAACTTGTTTTTCAGCCCGGAAATAAACGCGTTTTTTCAGACAACTGAATCCCCATGTAGCAGCAAGGCTCAGAAGAGCCCACACCTCAGGATCTTAACCCCAGTGTGCAGAAAGGTTCAAAACATGTTTTTCAGCAGAAATAAACATGTTCTGCAAGTTTGGTCACCCCCATGTAAGTTATGGGGCAGTAACCAGTACACTTTTCCAAAACGTTTTTCAGCCCGAAATAACGCGTTTTTTCAGCAACTGAATCCCCATGTAGCAGCAAAGCTCAGAAGAGCCCACACACTCAGATCTTAACCCCAGTGTGCAGAAAGGGTCAAAGCGTGTTTTTCAGCAGAAATAAACATGTTTCTGCAAGTTTGGTCAACCCCATGTAAGTTATGGGGCAGTAACAGTACACTCTGCAACACGTGTTTTTCAGCCCGAAATAAACGCGTTTTTTCAGACAACTGAACCCATGTAGCAGCAAGGCTCAGAAGAGCCCACACACTCAGATCTCTAACCCCAGTGTGCAGAAAGGTTCAAAACATGTTTTTCAGCAGAAAATAAACATGTCTCTGCAAGTTTGGTCAACCCCATGTAAGTTATAGGGAAGTAACAGTACACTTTTCAAAACAGTGTTTTTCAGCCCGAATAAACGCGTTTTTTCAGACACTGAATCCCATGTAGCAGCAAGGCTCAGAAGAGCCCACACACTCAGATCTTAACCCCAGTGTGCTGAAAGTGTCAAGACATGTTTTTCAGCAGAAATAAACATGTTTCTGCAAGTTTGGTCAACCCCATGTAAGTTATGGGGCAGTAACAGTACACTTTTCAAAACGTGTTTTTCAGCCCGAAATAAATGCGTTTTTACAGACAACTGAATACCCATGTAGCAGCAAGGCTCAGAAGAGCCCACACACTCAGCTCTTAACCCGTGTTGCAGAAAGTGTCAAAACATGTTTTTCAGCAGAAATAAACTTGTTTTCTGCCAGTTTGGTCAACCCCCATGTAAGTTATGGGGCAGTAACAGTACACTTTGCAAAAGTGTTTTTCAGCCCGAAATAAACGCGTTTTTTCAGACAACTGAATCCCCATGTAGCAGCAAGGCTCAGAAGAGCCCACACACTCAGCTCTTAACCCCAGTGTTGCAGAAAGGGTCAAAACGTGTATTTTCAGCAGGAATAAAACATGTTTCTGCAAGTTTGGTCAACCCCATGTAAGTATGGGGCAGTAACAGTACACTTCTGAAAACGTGTTTTTCAGCCCGAAATAAACGCGTTTTTTCAGACAACTGAATCCCCATGTAGCAACAAGGCTCAGAAGAGCCCCACACACTCAGATCTTAACCCCAGTGTGCAGAAAGGTTCAAAACATGTTTTTCAGCAGAAATTAAACATGTTTCTGCAAGTTTGGTCAACCCCATGTAAGTACTGGGGCAGTAACAGTACACTTTTCAAAACGTGTTTTTCAGCCCGAAATAAACGCGTTTTTCAGACAACTGAATACCCATGTAGCAGCAAGGCTCAGAAGAGCCCACACACTCAGATCTTAACCCCAGTGTTGCTGAAAGTGTCAAAACATGTTTTTCAGCAGAAATAAACATGTTTCTGCAAGTTTGGTCAACCCCATGTAAGTTATGGGGCAGTAACAGTACACTTTTCAAAACGTGTTTTTCAGCCCGAAATAAACGCGTTTTTTCAGACAACTGAATCCCCCATGTAGCAGCAAGGCTCAGAAGAGCCCCACCACAGCTCAGATCTTAACCCCAGTGTGCAGAAAGGGTCAAAGCGTGTTTTTCAGCAGAAATAAACATGTTTCTGCAAGTTTGGTCAACCCCATGTAAGTTATGGGGCAGTAACAGTACACTCTGCAAAACGTGTTTTCAGCCCGAAATAAACGCGTTTTTTCAGACAACTGAATCCCCATGTAGCAGCAAGGCTCAGAAGAGCCCACACACTCAGATCTTAACCCCCAGTGTGCAGAAAGGTTCAAAACATGTTTTTCAGCAGAAATAAACATGTCTCTGCAAGTTTGGTCAACCCCAGTTAGTTATGGGGCAGTAACAGTACACTTTTCAAAACGTGTTTTTCAGCCCGAAATAACGCGTTTTTTCAGACAACTGAATCCCCATGTAGCAGCAAGGCTCAGAAGAGCCCACACACTCAGCTCTTAACCCAGTGTGCTGAAAGTGTCAAGACATGTTTTTCAGCAGAAATAAACATGTTTCTGCAAGTTTGGTCAACCCCATGTAAGTTATGGGGCAGTAACAGTACACTTTTCCAAAACGTGTTTTTCAGCCCGAAATAAATGCGTTTTTTCAGACAACTGAATCCCCATGTTAGCAGCTAGTCTCAGAAGAGCCCACACACTCAGCTTCTAACCCCAGTGTGCAGAGAGGGTCAAAACATGTTTTTCAGCCAGAAATAAACATGTTTCTGCAAGTTTGGTCCCAACCCCAGGTAAGTTATGGGGCATAACAGTACACTTTCAAAACGTGTTTTTCAGCCCGAAATAAACGCGTTTTTTCAGACAACTGAATCCCCCATGTAGCCAGCAAGGCTCAGAAGAGCCCACACACTCAGAACTTAACCCCAGTGTGCTGAAAGTGTCCAAGACATGTTTTTCAGCAGAAATAAACATGTTTCTGCAAGTTTGGTCAACCCCATGTAAGTTATGGGGCAGTAACAGTACACTGTTTCAAAACGTGTTTTTCAGCCCGAAATAAACGCGTTTTTTCAGACAACTGAATCCCCATGTAGCAACAAGGCTCAGAAGAGCCCACACACTCAGATCTTAACCCAGTGTGCTGAAAGTGTCAAGACATGTTTTTCAGCAGAAATAACATGTTTCTGCAAGTTTGGTCAACCCCATGTAAGTTATGGGGCAGTAACAGTACACTTTTCAAAACGTGTTTTTCAGCCCGAAATAAACGCGTTTTTTCAGACAACTGAATACCCATGTAGCAACAAGGCTCAGAAGAGCCCACACACTCGCTCTTAACCCCAGTGTGCTAAAAGGTGTCAAAATATGTTTTTCAGCAGAAATAAACATGTTTCTGCAGTTTGGTCAACCCATGTAAGTTATGGGGCAGTAACAGTACACTCTTCAAAACGTGTTTTTCAGCCCGAAATAAACGCGTTTTTTCAGACAACTGAATACCCATGTAGCAGCAAGGCTCAGAAGAGCCCACCACACTCAGCTCTTTAACCCCAGTGTGCAGAAAGGGTCAAAACAATGTTTTTCAGCAGAATAAACATGTTTCTGCAAGTTTGGTCAACCCCATGTAAGTTTATGGGGCAGTAACAGTACACTTTTCAAAACGTGTTTTTCAGCCCGAAATTAACGCGTTTTTTCAGACAACTGAATCCCCATGTAGCAACAAGGCTCAGAAGAGCCCACACACTCAGATCTTAACCCCAGTGTGCTGAAAGTGTCAAAACTTGTTTTCAGCAGAAATAAACATGTTTCTGCAAGTTTGGTCAACCCCATGTAAGTAATGGGGCAGTAACAGTACACTTTTCAAAACGTGTTTTTCAGCCCGAAATAAACGCGTTTTTCAGACAACTGGAATCCCCATGTAGCAGCAAGGCTCAGAAGAGCCCCACACACTCAGATCTTAACCCCAGTGTGCTGAAAGTGTCAAAACATGTTTTTCAGCAGAATAAACATGTTTCTGCAAGTTTGGTCAACCCCATTGTAAGTTATGGGGCAGTAACAGTACACTTCTTCAAAACGTGTTTTTCAGCCCGAAATAAACGCGTTTTTTCAGACAACTGTATCCCCATGTAGCAGCAAGGCTCAGAGAGCCCACACACTCAGATCTTAACCCCAGTGTGCAGAAAGTGTCAAAGAGGTTTTCAGCCAGAAATAAACATGTTTCTGCAAGTTTGGTCAACCCCATGTAAGTTATGGGGCAGTAACAGTACACTTGCAAAAACGTGTTTTTCAGCCCGAAATAAATTGCGTTTTTTCAGACAACTGAATACCCATGTAGCAGCAAGGCTCAGAAGAGCCCACACCCCCTCAGCTCTTAACCCCAGTGTGGCAGAAGGGTTCAAACGTGTTTTTCAGCAGAAATAAACATGTTCTGCAAGTTTGGTCAACCCCATGTAAGTTATGGGGCAGTAACAGTACACTTTTTCAAAACGTGTTTTTCAGCCCGAAATAAACGCGTTTTTTCAGACAACTGAATCCCCATGTAGCAACAAGGCTCAGAAGAGCCCACACACTCA